>NC_092870.1:5222934-5243162 GCF_032062135.1 Pyxicephalus adspersus | reverse complement strand
ATTGTCACACCATGAACAAGAGGTAGTAGAGTACATGACCCAGCCTGGGTCAAGTGATTGTACCCCCTCTTCATCCCAGTCCCAGACACAGGCCTTACAGGTGTCCCAAACAGTCCATGATACACCTGTTCCTCCTAGTTCATCTTCAGTGGCTGGAAAGTCACGTGTACAGCAGTATGTAGAGGAGTCGCACCGAGGGGTTGGAGAGGCGGAGCTACATGCATTCCTTCAAGATGCTCAGTTGTTTCAAAGTCATCTGACAAAGAGTCAGTTCACAGGCTTTCCCCCCCCCACTTGCTTTTCACCAGAACACTCTGAGCCAGACGAGCCAATTCAAACTGGCTCCAAAAGGCTGCTGCTTCCTTTCGGCACATAAAGGGAAGCTGTCTCTGTCTGATGATGATCTTGATCCGACATGGGGCAAACAAGGAGATCATCATAAGCAGGAGGAGGAGGAGGAAAAAGAGGAGGAGGAGGTGGTTGCAGAGCGCCCTCAAAGGGGGAGAGGGAGGAAAAGGGGAAAAGCTGTCACACTCTGCATTTTTCAAGTACCAGTGAGACGAGTCATAGTCGTAAATCGTTGGAAGCTGTCACCACAGCTATGCCTCAAGAACCGCGGACCACCACCACGAGCACCAGCTCCAGAGCACCTTTCGGCCCAGTAAGATGTTCGCCAGTGTGGCCACTTTTTAATGTCCATAGTGATGACAACACTATGGTCAACTGCAAACTGTGTGCGCAACACTTGAAACGAGGCAAAACCCCAAACAAACCTGGAAAAAGTTGCATGAGCAACATTTAAAAAGCCACCACCCAGTAACCTGGTGGGAACACCTGGTCAAAGCACAGAGCTCTGTGCGACCACCTCCGCCCAAGAAGCAAGCTCAAACTGCTCGATCTTCCTCCGCTGCCTTTCCTCCTTCTGCCACCAAAGTTACCCGTGCTGCTGCCAGCAATTTGAGTGGGGCATATAGCCTAGCATTACCTTTTTCAGGCTCCACCAGCGGTGGTGAGCAGGAGCTCCAACGCAGATTGGTTGCTGTTTGTCCCATTGCTAGCAGTCAAGACCAGGCATCATTGCCATCCCCCACAACTTCCACCCCATCGTCAAATCTTTCTGTGGTTAGCATTAGCAGCATCCAACCTTCCATCCCCCAGATGCTGGAGCGCAAGGGGAAAGATGGCCCAAATGACCCCAAAACAAAGCCAATCAATGCGGCAATTGCACAGCTGATTGCGTTAGAGCTCTTCCCTTACCGGCTGGTGGACTCCAATGCGTTCCATTACGGATTCCTCTGCGCGAACCCACAGTAGGTTATGCCTAAGCCACAGTATTTTGCAGAAAAATGTGTACCTGCTTTGCATGAACATGTGCAGAGCAATGTGTCCATGGCCCTGCAGCACCCTGGCAAGGTGCACCTGACAACTGACAGTTTGTCGAGCAAGCATGGAGTGGGAAAATATATTGCCTATACAGCTCACTGGGTAACTTTGGTGGCAGCAGGGGAAGATACAGCTGCAGCAAGGCCTGCATACCTACCACCGCCCAGAGCACATCGCCATGCAATTTCCTCCTCAACCTCCACCTCCTCCTTTGAATCTTGTGCCTCAACCTCTGGACACTTTGCTGTGGAGACCCAGCACCTCCCATTCGGCAGCATCTGTTCACTGCCAGCAACAACCTGCAGGTTGCTATTTCGGTGCACAATTCAGAGGTTGCCACGCAGTCCTGAGGTTGCGAAGCCTGGGTTCCCTCAGCCACACGGGCGCAACCATTCCAAGGGCCTTGCGGGAGCAGGAGGACATATGGCTAACTCCCAACAGACTTCAGCCAGGCAAGTTCGTGTGTGACAACGGGGCCAATCTGCTGGCAGCCCTGCGTTGTGGGAAACTCACACATGTACCTTGCCTGGCTCACGTCATGAACCTGATAGTACAGCGCTTCCTTAGGAATTACCTAGGCCTCCAGCCGCTGTTGCTGAAGGCCAGAAAGTTGTCAGCACATTTCCGCAGGTCGTACACAACAAGTGCCAGATTGGTGGATTTACAGCGAAACCTCAACCTACCAGTGCTCCTGGTAATTTGTGATGTGACCACACGTTGGAATTCCACCTTTTACATGCTGCAGTGGCTGGCTGAACAACTGAAAACGGTGGTGGATTACGTGGCGGAGTCTGTTCGTTTCAGACGTATACCTACACTACCTTTCTTCAGCCCTGCGGACTGGCTGCAAATTGAGGACTTGTGCACTGTATTGTCACCTTTTGAAGAGGCCACCAGGATGATCAGTAGAGATCAGGCCTGTGTCAGTGACACCATCCCCATCATATGCCTGCTGGAATAGATGATGTTGGATCTCAGACACGACACAGAGCGGACGCTGCATCAAGAGATGATGTTTCAAACATCATCTCGGACATGCGTGCCTACTAGGCAAAGTGCACCACAAATCCAGGAAGTGGAGGAGGTGGAAGAGGATGAGGAGGACATTACAGGCATGGGAGGAGAAGGGGAGGAAGGGGCAGAGGAGGATATTGAGGGTACATGGCATCCATCCAGCCAAACACAAGGTGGCATGTTCCGTGGATGGCAAGACCAGGCGGAGGAGGAGGAGGAGGAGGACGACCCTGTGCTGCTGTTCGACCCACAGGAGTGTGGGTCCAGAATTACCTCAGCTGTGGGTAGTTTGAGCCACATGACAGCCTTGATGCAGGAGTGCCTAGCCAAAGATCCACGCATACAACACATAAAAACAAAGACTGATGACTATTGGATTGCTACATTACTGGATCCACATTACAAGCCTGAGATACAACAACTCATCTTTCCCAAATACAGGGGACCTAAAATGCAGCACTACCAAGAAGTGCTTGTAAGGGACTTGTGCTCAGCCTTTCCAGCTGCCAGCAGCAGCAGCAGTGGCAGCAGGGATCCCTATGGCAGTTCCACCAGCCATAGGAGCCAAACAACTGCTTTAAGCGGCATGGGTGGCAGCAGCAGTAAAGGTCGTCTAAGCCTAACTATGCAGGCTTTTTGTTTAAGCGGAAGTAAGCTGCCAGTCATGCAGCAATTGCCAATGACACTCAGCAGGGGTACTCAGTCATGGTGAAGGAATACATGAGCTCTGCATGGGACATCTGCAACCTGCAAAGCCAGGACCCACTGGGCTACTGGGTATCTAAGCTTGAGCAGTGGCCAGAGCTGGCAGAACATGCCATTCAGATCCTTGCCTGCCCAGCCACAAGCGTGTTATCTGAAAGAGCGTTCAGTGCAGCTGGGGGCGTAGTGAGTAACAATGGGATTCGGCTCTCCTCAGAAAATGTCGACCAAATCACTTTTATTAAAATGTGAATAAGGCTTGGATCGGCAAGGACTTTAACACCCCCTCTGCAGATTCTACTGATTAGTCGTCAACTGCTGCACGGACATCTTGATGGGAAGGGCACGTTCACAGCCTTTGTCTTGTCATAGACATCTGTCTCTGAGGTCTATAACTTGCAATGGAGCTGTGTTTAACTGGCTAATTATTTTTACCGAGCACCTCCCTCAGGGCCCTCTGCCTCTATCGACTTTAAAGCCTATATCACTTGTAAAGGAGTTGTGTGATTCATAATTAAATATTTGTAGTTTTAGTAGAGAAATACATACATTTTTCTGTCCTTTTTGATAGATAGCAAGTGGGATCAAAAATAAATATCTGTATTTTTTTTTTTACATAATTTTTTATGGCTTTTTTGATAGCAAGTAGGATCAGAATGAAATATCTGTAATTTTTTTTTACAGAAATACCAACATTTTTTCTGTTTATTTTGATAGATTGCAAGAGTTAGCATAAATTATGATAACTCTTGCAATCTATCAAAATAAACAGAAAAAGGTTTGTATTGCTGTGATACCACATGCGATCTATAAAAAAAAATCCATAAAAATTTCTGTATTTATGTAAAAAAAAAAATACAGATATTGAATTCTGATACCAATTGCTATCTATCAAACTAAACAGCAAAATTTCTGTATTCTGTAAAAAAAAAAACAGATTTAATTCAGGATACAACTTGCTATCTATCAAAAAAGCCATAAAAATGTATGTATTTTTCTCCCAAAAATACAGATATTTAATTATGATTCATAATTAAATCAGTATTTTTTTTTTGAGAGAAATACAGATTTTTATGGCTATTTAGATAGATAGCAAGTGGGATTAAAATTAAATATCTGTATTTTTTTTTTTTTTTTTTACAGAAATAAACTTTTATGGGTTTTTGGATAGATACTAAGTGCTATCAGAATGAAATATCTGTATTTTTTATGGATAAATATAGACATTTTTCTGGCTTTTGTGATTTATTACAAGAGGTATAATTTAGGATACCTCTTGCAATCTATCACAAAAAAACTGAAAACTTCTATATTTCTGTAAAAAAAAAAATACAAATAATTTATTATGATAGCACTTGGTATCTATCCTAAAACCCATGATAAATTTCAGCATTTTTCTCCAAAAAATACAGATATTTCATTTTAATCCCACTTTGCTATATATCTCCAAAGCCATAAAAATTTCTAAATTTCTCTCCCAAAAATCTAGATATTTAATTCTGATAGCACTTGGTATCAATCCAAAAGACTATAAAAAATTCTGTATTTCTCTACAGAAAATACAGATCATTAGTTCTGATCCCACTTTGTTTTATATCTCTAAAGCCATAAAAATTGATGTATTACTCTACAAACAATACAGATATTCAATTCTGATAGCACTTGGTAGTTGGTATCTATCCAAAAGGCCATAAAAAAAAAAGGTATATATTTTTCTCCAAAAAATACAGATATTTTATTCTAATAGCACTTGGTATGTATCCTAAAACCCATAAAAAAATTATGTGAAACAAATACAGATATTTAACTGTGTTAGCACTTGCTAGATATCCACAAATGATAAAAAATTTGTATGTATTTCCCCGTGGATTCCACCAAGCCCTATCCCTTTTATGTGGTTTCACTAGATAGTAGGTATGGAAAGTGTGATTTTCGTTAATCCATTCATGTCTCAATTAGCTACAGCTTCTACACTGTCCATACAGGTGATGGCCTCAACCTCTAATGCGGTCCTTGCTCCGTCACAGGCCCCACCACCTCCTACTCCTGCTGTAACTGATGCTGCCACCTGCCCAGTACCCAACTCTAGATGCAAGATACTAATGCCGTCCACACTCATCTCAGAGCTCACCGCCTCCTCTTCCTGCTGTAAATGATGCTGCCGCCTGCGCAGTATCAAACTCTAAATGCCAGATACTAATGTCGTCACACTTCGTCTCAGGGCCCACCACTTTCGAATCATGCGGTTACTGCTGCTGCCTGCCTAGTACCCAAATCTAGATGCCAATTACTAATTTCGTCCACACTCAGTCTCAGTGCTAAATGCCTCCTCCTCATGCTGTTACTGCTGCTGCCCAGTACCCGCCGTCCACACTCCGTCTCAGAGCCCACCACCTCTTCCTCCTGCTGTTACTGCTGCCACCTGCCTAGTACCCAGTATAGATACCAGTTAACAATGCTTTACATGCCGCATTTTACAAAGTTACAGCTAGCAGATAGGAAAAGCCAGTCCCCTACACAGCAATGTCTCCAGTAGCTAAAGCTTCTACACTGTCCATATAGGTGATGGCCTCAAACAATAATGCCGTCCTTGCTCCGTCTCAGTGCCCACCGTCTGCTCCTCCCAGTACCCAGCTCTAGGTGACAGTTAGCAATGCCATCCACACTTCTCAGGGCCCACCGCCTCCTTCTGCTGTTACTGGTGCTGCCGCCTGCCCAGTACCCTACTCTAGATGCCAGTTACTAATGCCGTCCACACTTCTCAGGGCCCACCGCCTACTCTTCCTGCTATTACTGCTGCCGCCTGCCCAGTACCCAGCTTTAGATGCCAGACTAGACTCAAGCTCAACAGGGTTTTCCTTCCCCGCTTATTCCGCCAAGCCTCGTTCCCTTTCATGTGCTTTCACTCGATAGCAGGCCCTGAGACGGAGTGTGGAAGGCATTAGTAACTGGCATCTAGAACTGGATGTAGTGCATCTTTAATGAGACCCCAAAGTGTGTAATGCAAGTGTGTAATCTTTAATTTGCGATTGAATGTAGAAGGCCACGTCTTCTGCTTCATCCATCGGTACTATGCTTTATCGGACTGAATTTGTGTAGGTTACCCCGGAACTGGGAAGTGGGACAGCAGTCCCTCTGTATATGTCGGTATATGAGATGGGAGAGACCGGTATGTTTAACGGGAACCAAGAGGTCCTGGATGACCACATTGAGCGGAATCAGCTGGGAAAGAAGACCCTGTTGAGCTTGTGTCTAGTCTGGCATCTAGAGCTGGGTACTGGGCAGTGGGCAGGTGGCAGCAGTAAGAGCAGGAGGAGTAACACAGCCATCCACACTACGTCTCAGGGCCCACCGCCACTGTAGGGACAGTGGGAATCTCATTCATCCCAATAGCTACACCGTCTACACTGTCAGTTAAGAATGGTGGCCTCAAGCTGTTGCTGCTGCCCCTGCCTGCCCAGTACCTAGCTCTAGAAGGCAGTTAATGCTGTCCACACTCGGTCTCAGGGCCAGCCGCCTCCTCCTCATGCTGTTACTGCTGCCGCCTGCCCACTGCCCAGTATCCAGCTCTAGATGCCAGACTGGACTCAAGCTCAACAGGGTGTTCTTTCCCCGCTGATTCCGCCAAGCCCGTTCCCTTTCATGTGGTTTTGCTACATAGTAGGTAGGAACAGATTGGAATCTCGTTCATCCTTTCATGTCTCCAATAGCTACAGCTTCGACACTGTCCATATAGGTGATAGCCTCAACCTCTAATGCCATCCTTGCTCCTTCTAAGGGCCCACTGCCTCCTCCTCCTGCTGTTGCCACCTGTCAGTACTCCATTCCTAAATATGGCATTACAGCCATCTAGGTGGCATTGATGATGCACCACACCCAGCTCTAGATGCCAGTTACCAATGCAGTCCCCGCTCCGTCTCAGTGCCCACTGTCTCCTCCTCCTGCTGCTGCCACCTGTAACTTATAACAGAGCTGTGTAGCTGGCTAATTTTTTGACTGAAAGACCCCCCTCAGGGACCTCTGAAGCCTGTGTATGGCTTGTAACAGAGCGGTGAAACCTAGTGGCTAATGTTTGGACCGGAGGAACCCCCTTGTGGCCCTCTCTGCCTCTACTCGGAGACCCATATAAAATCCAGCATGTTCCCTTGACCGCCCCATAAAATGGCCTTGCCAGCAACAGAAAAAAAGACTTCCTTATTTTTTTTTTACTTGTACAGTGTTGTGCAGAGCTGGGGAGTCTTGACATGTCTTTTTAAATGTATTTATAGGCTGTAGAAGCTCTACACCGTCCCGAAAAACAACCCAAATTTTTCCCCCATTGACTTTAATGGAGTTCGAATTCAACGTTCGTTCACCCGAATAATTATGCATTATTCAACTGAATAGCAAGCTATTCGACCAACACTAGACAGCAGCAGTAGCAATAATGGACATGGAATGTATGAATGGAGCAGATTTATTTGTGGTTTAGACCAATCATTTAGGGGTAAATGCTAATATTATCAGGGTCCTTATGGCATTGGGATTGAAGAGGAATAGATGGATATGCTTTTGCTGCCCCTCATCTCAACATAATTCCTGCCATAGAATGAAATTAAACAGACATAAAAAGAGGTGGTTGTTGTGATGCTTTGCCTTCGGTTCTTCAGTAAATTCCAGCATACTGTGGTATTTCTGTGTGCCTGTCCTGCTCAGGCCCCACTTACCTTAAAGGTTCCTGTACTCCTGGTTGTCCCAGCATCTTGTAGGTTACAAGAATAAAAAAAAAAAAAAAAATTGGGAATCCCCAAGCAAGGAGAGGGGATAAAGTCCCAAAACACCTGCCAGTGGTGATATTTTTTCACTGAAGGAAATAAGACACACTATGAGCTGGAGATATTAATCTGCCTGCTGCAGATTGAAAAATGCAAATCCAACTCATACACAGGTGCATGCAGACACAATTTACAGTTGTTTCCTCACTGCAAAAATAACCCATGTCACATTTATTAGTGCCACATAAAATATAAACGCCAACAAAATGAATATTCTGGGTGTCTAATGAGTGCTTGCATTCTGTATGCTAACAAGCGTTTACAGCGCCCTGGCTATTGTGCTGCGCAAGTAAATTGATTTTGTTGGAAACATACACAGTAGTTTGGATGTTGGCAGTGTTTGGAGGGGCGACTGTAGGAGTGGTGGCTTAAGGGGCCAGTTATCCAAAACTACAAATTTGATTTAGGTAAAATCTTTGTTAAGGGTAACCATACCATACAGTTCTTAGATTATTTTAGATACACATGTACGGTATGTAAAAACACAAAATTGGCTAAATACAAATATTTGCATATCTTGTATCTCGGCATAGTTTCATTTTTTTTCATGTTCTTTATGGAATGACTATTTGCTCAAATACAGACTCTGGCCCTGATTCATCAAGCAGAATCGGATGATCGCTCGCGCATTCGTATTCGCGATCCGAAATCGTACGCCATTGCGCTATTCAGCAACTGAAAAAGCTCGCGGCCGGAGCCGCGCATCTCCGGCAGCTTTACACTGGCGAGCTTGCATTAAAAGTCACTGTTCCCCTAAAAATGCTCATTATTATGAAGGCAGGAATCCGGCTGGCAGTGAGGAGGCGAGTGTACGAGCACACTCGAGTCCGGACCGCGGTAAACCGCGATCGCTGGCCGCGCGTACTTTCGCGCTTCCAGCGAGCGCGGATTTTATTGATGAATCAGGGGCTCTGCCTCTGGTTTATTAGTGCTGAACAGTGACTACCTACCTGTGCTTGTCTAGTAGTGATGTTGGACCTAACTAGAAGCATTGGTTTACTCAACAACCGTGAGGTTTCCAATATTCAGAGATTAGGCAAGCTAAGCTTTAGGTTTTTATAATTGCTATCTATTTATATAGATTTAGGAGTGGTGCCAATCACTTTCCTTTATTGATACAATAAGCTGCTCCCCTGAACATTGTGTGTATTAAAAGAAGAGACCGAAGAGAGCTAGGGTTTTAGGGCAGCAATAAGATCATATATTGAAAAGAACAATTTGGAAAATAGCTTTAAATATAATACGTAATACTAAGTTTTAGTGGGTCTTTCCCATATTTGAAGTCATTGAAAAAATGACCAACAAACTATTCAGTGAAATCTCCCTATTAAGGTATGAAGAAGGAAAATAGAAGAAAACACCTCGTATCCTGACACGTTTCGCCCGTCGGCCTGCTCGGGGGATTCGACAAAGAACGTTTGTTCACAGTCTGTACATGAACACATTATAATAGTACATGTGTATGTTTCAATCAGTGAGTATTAACATTTAAACCATTTTTGCATACCATACATTATAATAGGACATGAGTAAGGTGCACGCAAGTAAACAATATACTATAGTACAGTAATACAGTAAAACTGTATAGAATGTGTTCATAAAGCAGTAGTAACCTAAATTGATACTGCACTTCATTTGAACAAGTTAGATAGTTGATAAATATGTGGGAGGACATGTACTAAATAAGTGTAGAATATGTAGTGCACATTAGGTTACTTACTTGGGATAAGTTGAAATCGTCATTTGAGGGATGTCACAGAGGTAAGTATGAGCTAATTATTTCACAACACAGTCTCTAAAATGGGAGGAGTGAGGTTTTGAATTTTGTCTCATTATTGTGATTAAAGGAAAAGGGGGGGGGGGGGGGGGAGGGAGAAAAAAGGGATTGAAATATATATGGGGTAAGTGAAATATACAAAAGCATCAAGTATATTGGGTATTTATAATTTACTATAATATTCCACTTATTTGGGAAAGTCTAAAACAGGTGGTATTGTATTTCACAATATTAGCCTAGATTAAGGTCCATATAATGCTGGGGACTGATCTTTTAGCAAATAGAGTAATAATGTATAACCATTAAATGATAGATATTTTAATAAATACGATTGATTTTGTGGTAATGTAATGCTTATTTTAGGAAGATAAGAAGGAGAATGCAGTGTTATGCTTAGGATTCCGAGTCTAATAAAGGTATAGGTGAAAGTCCATACAGTTGAAAAAAAAGGGGTATACGAATTATAAGTTCACTCACAAACCAAAAAAAAACAAAACAAAAAAGGACTGTTCAAGTAGTGATGGAAAAATCCCATTCTGTGCAGAGTTAGGCAAACGGAGGTGCTGCTAGGTTGTGTGTCAGGACGGGAATTAATAATTCCCCTTACTAAATGGCCGTGTGAGCTGATGTGATGGCGCATGCATGAAATGATCGCGCATGCATGAAATGATCGCGCATGCGCTGTGAATCGAAAAGAGTGTTGACTTTCGCCCAACCCAGGGGCCAGACCTTCTTGAGCCGCACATATGCAAATGATGGGTGGCTCAATGGCTCATAGCAAAATGCTCCGAGCCAAACGGGACCAAGGAGCCCACCAGCAGGCAGGGATGATTGATCCCGGTGTGCCAAAGCGGCGCTGAGCACCACACCATAATAGGTGGGCATTTGGTCCCCCACTAAGGTGCCAGCGCACAGGGGGGAGGAAGAACGGAGTTGATGTGGGGGAAAAGGCAGATGTGTCAATACCAAGTGCCTACCTATTGTAGGTGTGTGAGTGTGAAGTATAAATTTATGTAACTACTGCTCTATGAACACATATATATGGTTTTACTGTGCTATATTATTGTTTACTTACGTACACCTATGCTGTACTGTTCAAATGAAAATACTCATCGATTGAAACATACTCATGTTCTATTATAATGTAGGGTATACAAATTGTTATGTACCTCAAAATTATATTTCAATGTTGTGCTATTTTCATGTACAGACTGCGAACAAACGTTCTTCATCAAAGCCCCTGAGGAAGCAGACGGGAAACAGTGGGGACAAGACGTTTTCTCCTATTTTCATTCTTTATACCTTAAATAGGGAGATATCACTATCTAATTTGTTGGTCATTTTTCCCAAGACTTTATATTTGGGAAAGCCCGACTAAATCACGTATTATATGTAAAGCTATTTTTTCAAAATTGTTCTTCTTTGGTCTCTTCTTTTAATACATCTATTTATATAGCACTGCAGGGCTTAACATAGTCCTGTCCCTAATTGTGTGTTTAGTGAGGTGTAGGGAGCCAACTGACCTGACAGTATCCAGAGAAAACACAGGCAAAATCACGAAAAGACCATACAAACTTTGCAGTCTCTAATAGATTTATCTCAATGAACTGAAATTTTTTAATCCTCCACCTGAGTCCGGTGACGTAGGAAGAACAGGAGCAGTACATCCCTTTAACAAATTCATTCTTTACTGCTGTTGTAAGTAATTGAAAATGCATGAATATTTGAAATAATTGTATTTACCTGCAACCAGTTCTAGCTTCTCGTCTGGGTCACCTTCTGAGTAGAGCTTTGGGTGGCAGCAGTAGCCAATCTGACTAATGAGGCTGGCTGGAAGTGCCACTAGGTCTCTTCCAATCAGGACACAGGAACGATTCTCCAGGGAGTTTTGTATCTGATCTCCTTTCTTCTGACCAACTAGTGGAAAAAAAATAAAGAAAAACATAAATAACAATCATTAGCAAAAACAAGCACCAAATGTGGTCATTTTGTCAAATGGTCAAAACCACCACAATATTGAGCACTAGAAGAGGATTTTGCTTCTTCCACTAAATCCAATGAAACCGTGTGCTAGTAGACTCTGGTAGGCTTCCTCCATTATCTTAGTTTCTTCTTCTGAAAGACTATTGTCAGATGTCTCAACCACTAGGGAAATAAACATATCCCAGGATTAAAACCCTATAAGACAGTTGGTCCAGAGAAAGGCAAAAAAAAACTGGTACAATTTGCTTCAACAGGGAAAAAAAATTCCTTCCCGATTCCTTGAGTGCTTCTAGTACTACAGTAGTTGCTGAAACCACTTCCTGAGGGAGCCAATTCCTCATTTTCACAGACCCTACAGTGAAGAAATCCCTTCTTTATCCAGAGCTGAAACTTCTTTTCCTCCAGACGCAAAGAGTGCCCTCTTGTTCTTTGTAATGATCTTAAAGTGAATAACTGGGAAGAAAGTTCTCTATATGGACCATTTATATATTTATACAAGGTGATCATATCCCCCCTTATACGTCTCTTCTCAAGGGAGAATAGATTCAGTTCAGCCAATCTCCCCTCCTGAGCTGAGCTCCTTCATTCCTTTTAATAATTTAGTTGCCCTTCTCTGCACTCTCTCCAATTCCACAATGTCCTTTTTGTGAACTGGTGCCCAAAACTGGACTGCATATTCCAGATGTGGTGTGACCAATGCTTTGTACAGGGGCAGGATTATGTCTCCATCTCTGCAGTCTATTCATCTTTTATTACAAGAAAGTACTTTACTAGCTTTAGATATTGCAGCTTAGCATTGCATGCTGTTATTAAGTCTATGATCTACCAGAACCCCCAGATCCTTTTCCATTTCTGACTCCCCCAAATGTATTCCCCCTAGACAGTATGAAGCATGCATGTTGTTAGCTCCCAAGTGCATAACTTTACATTTATCTATATTTAATGTCATTTGCCACTTGGCTGCCCAATCAAACAGTACATCCAGGTCTGCTTGTAGAATTTAGACCTCCTGTATGGACTTCGTATGTGGTAGATATTTTTCATGTTTTTCAGGTGATGGGTTCCCAGGACAAAAACACCTATCACTGATATGGTACCTTATGGTCCCTTTCTGCCCTACTAGATTTTTTATTGGTTATATTGTGAAGATTAAGTAGAAACACTCCAGAGTGGGCAGGAACATAACCGAGTCTTGTCAGCAGGCTTCTGAACCCACTCTTAATTGATATTTTATATTTATTCTACCAAAGAATAAAGTTTCTCATTTTAAGGTAGACTTTTCCATTGCAAGGACATGAGGTACAGTAAAAGAATAACAGGTATATGGTGGCAGTGTTAGTTAAGAAGAAGCAAAGCCCGGAAGGAGTTAATACTGGCTGTGTATTAGGTATTTTGAACACAATGTTTCACTAAATGCCAGCTCCTACCAAGTTCATATTCCTATAAATTCCTGGGGGGAACAGAATAGCTGTTTGTGGCCTTTAGAACTGGCCTGCTCTTTCCTTTTTTTTTTTAACTTTGCCTCGTCACAAGACGTGAAGTTTATAAATACTCATATTTCACTGGATCTTCCATAAGGTTAAATCAGGATACACTGGGTACTCATACTAAAATTTTCCCAATGCAATAACTCTATATGGTCTCTCGTCACTAAAAAATAACGTCACTCAGCATTGCAGGTATGCATAATGCTCTCCATCAGCTAGGGAGACAATACAATCTGAACTTTCCCTCCACTACAGATTTGGTTTACTTAGACCTTTCACCACAAGAAGTCTAGAAAGCGCAAACACTTCATAGCCATAGAATGTTGGTGTGCTCCATACCTTTCTCCTGATCCATAGTAATTTTCTAGATTCTATTCTGTTTGGTAAATCTGATTCAGATGCTTTTAAGGTGCATTAGGCTGCATTTAATGTGTTAAGCTGTTGCTCTTTAAAAAAAAAAAAAAAAAAAAAAAAAAAAAACTTTATATATAAGGGTTGTCTACCCTTTTATGTAAGGTAAAAATGTTGACTTTAGGTCCGCTTTAAAGCTCAAGTTGCTGGCTGTAATTGAACACAAACAAAACCACTACACATCTACTATAGGCCCTTTAAGGCAAGGAGACAAAAGCCATAACTATTTCATTATCATGCCAGGAAAAGGACAGCATCATTTATGCACCTAAAATTGCCAAGATCTACAAAAAAAAAAAATAAACATTGCAAAAACAAAAGTTTGCCATACATACATACAACTACTTTAGGTGATAAATACAATAAAAAAAAACAACACAGAAAGGCATAAACAGGCCATTGTATTGTTTGAATAGATTGAAAAGGGCTGGTTCATAGAACAATTTATAGTTTTACAGCACTGGAGGCAGAAATAAAAACAAGGAGACCATACAGAAAAAATATTTTATAATTATATGGTGGCAGACATGCCTGAACAAAAGGTAGACATGTGCTGAATCTGTATTGTTGACCTTTTGTTTTCTCTGGCTGTAATGCAGGTTCTATGACTGCAATGTTTTGTAAACCTGGTAACAAGCATATGGTAAGAGAAATAAAAATCCAATCCACACATTCTGGGCAAGTCTGGAAATTTTTTGCCACAAAATAAGCATGATATCCAAACAATTTGCATTTTAAAAATGATAAATCTGCAATCCGAGCTTGTGTTTATTTATACAAGAAAAGAAAGGTAGATCAAAGATGGAAAATTATACGAACCTGTGTATCCGCCAGTTGACTTGATATACATTTGTCCATAATGATCCTCCACCATAGTGTTATAGGCCTCATCATCCTCCTCATCTTCCTCATTGTGGTGGGATGTTGGGCTATCCGTGGTTGGTATGCTGCTTGCACCGGGACTTGTGCGCTCCCCTTGTGAATATGACACTTGTACATTGGGGAATAGTGTAGCTAGACTGGACATGCCATAGTAAGAAAACCGCCGTAGTTTAGGTGGAGCCATTGCAGACAGGACTCCTCCCATGCTGTCCCTGTTTTGAGTCTCCATCGACCTCTTGCCAGGCACATTGGGTACCGCAATAGGTTGCACCTCCAAGATCTCATTTTTCACTCGCGTGAGAAACGGAATGGGCATGGAAGCAGACATTACATAGGAAGCAGAGGCAACATTTGTCATTGTCTGGTTGCAGGGGCTCTGAGATTCTGAACTGGTATCTTCAATCATGGTGGTCTGGGAGTCACAATGTGGAGAGCTCACCTTAAACATCAAGTCTGTCCATCGCTCTACGATGTGCTGAATCTGTAGGAAGCCAGCTGTGTACATCACAACCAGCTGCTCACTAGTGGCCATTGTCAACTTCCCGGTATAGCAATATGACAGTATTTGTTGGAAGCATGCTGGCGGCACCGTAGATGGCAATTCAAATACACTCTTGCTGTTGCCGCTGAACAGATCTCTAAAGTACAGGCTGCTGGCTGCCAGGACAGCACGGTGTGCCTTAAAGGCTTGACCTTTCACAATAATTGAGACATCACAGTAGAGTCCCATAAGCCTCTGCTCGTTCAGGCATCCCAAGACAGTGTTCCCAAAATTGGTAATTTCTATGTGTAACATTTGGGACATGGCTGAGCAGTGACAGAGCAGGCTTCAGACATTCGACAGAGTCGCAACAGAAACAGTTAACATCTGGAAAAAAATATAACAAGTTTAAATAAATAAACCTTGATGGCTAATGACTATTAAACTTTTGTATCTATCACAAAACTAAACAAGGAAAAATCTTGCAGTTCCATGAGGAAATGAGATTGGCAGCTACATTTTCAATCCTTATGGAAATATACACTGGTACACAGATAAAATTATAGTCAGCCAATCTCATAATTTATATTAGATCATACAATATGTCAATATGATTGACATGATAAGATCTGCTCTCCCCTGGGGTGGTTGTAGTCGGATATCTAACAAATACAATTATTTTAAACCTTTAATTACAAAGCACCAACATATTATGCAGCGTTGTATGCTAAATGAAGTCGCCTTTTTTTATTATCATAAAATTTTAATGCATATGTTTGTAAATGATTGTTGAAAATGTCTAATACATTTGTAGCATCAGTCTTTTCATGTTACTAGTGTAAGGTTTACATTTTAATTTTAACTTGCTACAGCACATTTTTATTAATATATTTAATGTAAGGATTAGGTGTACCCTCCAGTGGCTATGAGACAGATGGAACAATCAGTATCCTTACCATTATTGAAATAACATATGGCACTGTAAGGCTCTTAGAAAGTGTACTGTGTTCAATGAGATGCAAAGTAGTTTGTGTAGCAAGTGTGTGACATTGATTTCCCAGGATTGCCGATTCTGTAACTGGTTCATTGTCAACTCCAAATAGCCTATGGGTCGAATTACAAACAGCCCTTATACAGGTAACCTAAAATCCCTGGAATTTTTAGTAGGGAAACTGGACGTTTCATATTTGGTTGACATTTACATAAAAAAATGTAAGCTGGAATGTAATGTTTCCATTAACAATGCTCGGATTGATTATATAATTATAGTATAGGCAATACTTCTTTATAACTTATTTCACAGAAATCCTCATTTAATAAAACAAAAGTTACGAATAAATATAAAAAGGGAAATGCCTTATTTCTTGTCTTCATTGTACCCTGCCACACCCTGGGAGCTATGTGTGGTCTGGGCCCCTATAAGGCATCAGTAATCCCGAGACAAATGGTTTGAAAAGAGATGCAGAGCGGCCTTCATATGTGTGGTGTACCTTTAGTAAAGGCTTGGTTTTCAAACAGCACTCCATTGTCCAGAACCATGGGCTACCAAAGGTTTGGCAGAATGTCTATATAAAACATTAACAAGGTTTGCAAGGGCTAGTACACAGGGATAGATTTCTGATCTGTTAAGAGGATCAGGTCCATAATTTATCTTAATTCAACAGCAAGTGATTTTTGGGTCATCAATCTGACATGGGCAGAGCAGACATGTTGCCAAACATTGCTCAAAGTCCTGTTATGTGTACAAATCACACTGTGATTGGAAGTGCAGAATATAGTATTTCTGTGCTGCGATACCATCGGAAGAGCAAAATTGCTAGTAGATCTGCAAATATGTTCTGGTCTAACTCTTCTCTGAAGGTTTTATAAGACAAAGCCCCCTAACAGGTTATCAACTTAGACAATGTTCTGCTAGTTTTCATCAGCAAGCTTGCAGTTAGCAATGGAGAATAAGTGTGTCTGTCCAGTTCATGCAAAACGGCTGTAAATCATTGTCCTATTAATCCTCAAACATGCAATATGTTGTACATTTTCAATGTATGTTAGCACTCACGGACTTGCTGCACATTTCCAAAGAGAAATGTGAGCACACTGCAGAGAGAATGTGAACTTTGTCTTCATTAACCTAACTAATCTTAGCTGAAAGGCAAGGGGCGAGCACCATGGGCTGTGTACAGTGCGGTTATACATGACCATACGCCCTGATTGGATCTGACTGGGGCTGAATTTAGTATATAATGATAAACGATTGTTTGTTTTCACAGTTTCTCTCCCTGTAGGACACCTAACTTAAAGCGTACCTAAAATCAGAAATTTCAATTTACATTTAAGGGTAGACAACTTTTTTTTTTTTTTTTTTTTTTTTTTTAAAAGGTGCAGCACCGCCCACTAATTCTCAATCGCCTAGAAGGGTTGAGAATGAACGAGAACACAAAGCCTCCAAGGATACCTCATCCAGGTGTTTCTCCTTTCTTCAAAAAGGAGCCTTTTTGCAGAAAGATAAATTTGCCGATCTCACGCATGCACAGTGAGCGCCCAATTTTATTTTCATCCCAAGTCACCTGATCTCATGCCTGGGTTGGTGTCACAGAATCCCGCAGGTCTAGGGCATCTGTGCCTCTTTCTGGCTTACCCTCCATGCAGTCGCCTGCTGCAAGCACCATCTCTGCTTCTGGATTCAACACTCTGCACACTTCCTGGTCTAGGTCAGGTAATTCTCTGTCAGCTGCTCCCTTGCCTTAGAGGACTAGGGTGTTCCTGTGCCATCCGTGTACCGACCTGGGCTTCTTTTTCGTTTGCGGCCTGTCCTGACCTTTGGCTTGTTCGACTACTCTTTTGGATTTCGCTCTGGTACTTCACTGTTGGTTCCTGTCAGTCAGCAGTCACCTGCCTTGGCGGGCACAGGGGCTGCAATCTGGCAGTAGCTTGCCACACAACATCCTCACCTCTAGAGGCTCTGGGAGAAGACCAAACTACTGCTTAGACCCTGCACACGTCTCCACCCACTGGGTTGATGACACAGTTGCCCCTGATTCATCAATAAAATCCGCGCTCGCTGGAAGCGCGAAAGTACGTGCGACCAGCGCTCGCGGTTTCCCGTGGTCCGGAGTCGAGTGTGCTCGTACACTCGCCTCCTCACTGCCAGCCGGATTCCTGCCTTCATAATAATGAGCAATAGGGGGCGCGAATCTGCCAATTAAGGCGATTAGATTTCAGCTGCACGATTAAGGAGGATATTTTTAGTAGAGAAATACATACATTTTTCTGTCCTTTTGGATAGATAGCAAGAGCTATCAAAAATAAATGTCTGTATTGTTTTTTTTACAGAAATACTGAATTTTTTCTGACTTTTTTGATAGATAGCAAGTATGATCAGAATTAATTCTCTATTTTTTTTTTTTACAGAAATACATTAATTTTTCTATTTTAATAGGTAGCAAGTGGTATCAGAAATAATTCTCTGTATTTTTTTTTTACAGAAATTATTCTGTTTATTTTGATAGGTAGCAAGTGGTATCAGAATTAATTCTCTGTATTTTTTTTACAGAAATGTTTGTTTATTTTGATAGGTAGCAAATGGTATCAGAATTAATTCTTTGTATTTTTTGTTATAGAAATACAGAAAATTTTCTGTTTATTTTGATAGATAGCAAGTTGCTATCTATGAAAATACACAGAAAATTTTCTGTATTTCTGTAAAAAAAATACAAAGAATTAATTCTGATACCATTTGCTATCTATCAAAATAAACAGAAAAATTGCCTTATTTAAAAAAAAATAGATATTTAATTCTGATACCATGTGCTATCAAAATAAACAGCAAAATTTCTATTTTTCTATAAAAAAATTACAGATATTTAATTTAGGATACAACTTGCTATCAAAGACAAAGATGTATGTATTTCTCTCCCAAAAATACAGATATTTAATTATGATTCATAATTAAATATCATTATTTTTTCAAGAGAAATACATTTTTTTATGGCTATTAAGATAGATAGCAAGTGGGATTAGAATTCAATATCTGTATATTTTCTTTACAGAAATGAAAATTTTATGGGTTTTTGGATAGCTACTAAGTGCTATCATAATGAAATATCTGTATTTATCAACAAATATAGAATTTTTTCCATTTTTTGTGATATTTTACAAGAGGTATAGTTTAGGATACCTCTTGCAATCTATCACAAAAAAAAAAAACTAAAAATGTCTATTTCTGTAAAAAAAAAAAATACAAATATTTTATTATGATAGCATTTGGTATCTATCCTAAAACCCATAAACAATTCAGTATTTCTCTCCAAAAAATACAGATATTTCATTCTGATCCCAGTTTGCTATATATCTCTAAAGCCATAAAAATTGATGTATTATTATACAAACAATACAGATATTTAATTCTGATAGCACTTGGATATGTATCCTAAAACCCACAAAAATGTATGTATATATGTATGTATGTATGTATGTATGTATGTGAAACAAATACATATATTTAACTGTGATAGCACTTGCTGGATATCCACAAATTATAAAAAAAATGTATGTATTTCCCCGCATATTCCACCAAGTCTGTTACCTTTATGTGGTTTCACTAGATAGTAGGTATAGAAAGTGTAATTTTCGTTAATCCATTAATGTCCTAATTAGCTACTTCTACACTGTCCATAGAGGTTATGGCCTCAACCTCCAATGTGGTCCACGCTCTGTACCAGGGCCCACCGCCTCCTACTGCCTGTTACTGCTGCCGCCTTCCCAGTACCCAACTCTGGATGCAACAGACTAATGTAGTCCATGATCCGTCTCAGAGCCCACTGCCTTCTCCTCCTGCTGTAAATGATGCTGCCGCCTGCCCAGTACCTGACTTTAGATGACAGAAACCAATGCCGTCCACACTCAGTCTCAGAGCCCACCGCCTTCTCCTCCTGCTGTAAATGATGCTGCTGCCTGCCTAGTACCGGACCTCAAATGCAAGACAATAACACCGTCCACACTCCGTCTCAGAGCCCACCGCCTTCTTATGCTGTAAATGATGCTGCCGCCTGCCCAGTACCTGACTTTAATTGCCAGACAATAATGCTGTCCATACTCCTTCCCAGCCCACTGCCTTCTCCTCCTGCTGTAAATGATGCTGCCGGCCTAGTAGCCAACTCTAGATGCCAAGGCAATTACTAATGTCGTCCACACTCCGTCTCCGTGCTAAATGCCTCCTCCTCATGCTGTTACTGCTGCTGCCCAGTACCCAACTTTAGATGCCAGTTACTAATGCCATCCACACTCCGTCTCAGGGCCCA
>NC_092870.1:5203900-5222431 GCF_032062135.1 Pyxicephalus adspersus | reverse complement strand
GTCTTCTTTCCCCGCTGATTCCTCCAAGCCCAATCCCTTTCATGTGGTTTCGCTACATAGTAGGTAGGGACAGATTGGAATCTCGCTCATCCATTCATGTCTCCAATACCTACTGCTTTTACATTGTCCGTAAAGATGATGGCCTTCTGTTGTAATGCCCTCCTTGCTCCATCTCAGGGCCCACCGCCTCCTCCTCCCAGTACCCAGCTCTAGATGCCAGTTAACAATGCAATCCACACTACTCAGGCCCCATCGCCTACTCTTCTTGCTTTTACTGCTGCCGCCTGCCCACTGTCCAATACCCAGCTCTAGATGCCAGACTAGACTCAAGCTCAATAGGATTTTCTTTCCCCACTGATTCCGCCAACCCCCGTTTCCTTTCATGTGCTTTCACTCGATAGCAGGCCCTGAGACGGAGTGTGGAAGGCATTAGTAACTGGCATCTAGAGCTGGGTGTAGTGCATCTTTAATGACACCCCCAAGTGTGTAATCTGAAATTTGTGACTGAATGAAGAAAGCCACATCTTCTGCTTCATCCTTCGGTACCACACTTTATCAGACTGAATTTCTGTGTATGTTACCCCGGAACTGGGACGTGGGACAGCAGTCCCTCTGTATATGTTGGTGAGATGAGATGTGAAACACCGGTATATTTAATGGGAACCGAGAGGTCCTGGATGACCACATTGAGCCATGAAGTTATTGAGCTCAGCAGACGTCCGGAGACTTCTACACAAAAAGTATGTGGCCGTCCTGGGAGACTCCATTTAAAGATCCGTCAACAAGGATCTTGCAGAGGATACTGCAGAATGATTACTTTCAGACTGAGAAGCAGCTAAAAGGGAAAGGCGACATGTCATTTGCAAACGATACGTTGGGAGATCTCTGGCTGAAATGCACAATGCCATAATTTACCGCCAAGTGCGTCATTACAGAACTGACCACCAACTTGTACGGTTCTATTTCCTGACCCGTGTTTCTTCGGAGTACATAGAGAACGTGCTGGCCAACTTCCAACATGGACCTTAGCCCGACCTTGTCGTCATCACCTTGTGTATATAGGATGATAGCAAGTATCATGATGAGAAATCAGTCACTGCAAATGTACAAAACCAACATGGACCACCTGTTTATTCGGCTCACCGAGGTGCTGAGCCCCAAATGTCTGGTGATATGTAACACTGTTGGATTCAAAGCTGGTGAAGTGCTAGAGTACCCAATTCCTAATGTGCGCTGGGACATCATAGAAGGGAACTTCTACAGCACCACACTGGCATATTTGCACCAATTGGATGTGACTGACTTGCAGTTCCACTTACGCTTCAAGCTGTGCTCCAGGGTTAAAGATGGCAGCCACTCGAATCAGCTGGCTCATCAGAAGTATACCTGCATCCTGATGGCTCATATTGATTAGGCCTCAGGCGTGCAGCAGGAACAGCAGGAAGAGGAGGCAGTGGGCTCTGAGACGAAGCGTGGACAGCATTGCCAACTGGCATCCAGAGTTGGGTACTGGGCAGGCGGCAGCAGTAACAGCATGAGGAGGAGGCGGTGGGCCCCGAGACGGAGCAAGGAGGGCATTAAAAGTTGAGGCCATCACCTATAAGGACAGTGTCAAAGCTGTAGCTATTGGAGACATAAATGAACGAACGAGATTCCAATCTGTCCCTACCGAGATTGGAATCCCATTCATCCAGTCTCCAATAGCTACAGCTTCGACACTGTCCATATGGGTGATGGCCTCAACCTCTAATGCCATCCTTGCTCCTTCTCAGGGCCCACCGCCTCCTCCTCATGCTGTAACTGATGCCGCCTGCCCAGTTCCCAACTCTGGATGCCAATTACAAATGAGGTCCCCGTTCCATCTCCGTGCCCACCGCCTCCTCCTACTGCTGCTGACACCTGTCACTTGTAACATATAACAGAGCTGTGTAGCTGGCTAATTTTTGGACTGAAAGACCCCCCTTTAGAGACCTCTGTGTATGGCTTGTAACGGAGCGGTGAAACCTGGTGGCTAATTTTTGGACCAGAGGAACCCCCTCATGTCCCGCTCTGCCTATACTCAGAGACCGTTTAAAATCCGGCATGTTCCCTTGGCCGCCACATAAAATGGCCTTGCCAGCAACAGCAAAAAGACTTCCTTATTTTTTTACTTGTACAGTGTTGTGCAGAGCTGGGGGGAGTCTTGACATGTCTTTTTAAATGTATTTATAGGATGTAGAAGCTCTCCACTGACCCGAATAACAACCCGAATTTTTCCCACATTGACTTTGATGGAGTTCAAATTCGATGTTCAATCACCCGGAGGCAGGGTAAAAAAAATACAGATATTTAAATTTTGATAGCACTTGCAATCTATCCAAAAGGACAGAAAAATGTATGTATTTCTTTACTAAAAATACAAATATTTAATTATGAATCACAGCTCCATTACAAGTCATATAGGCCTCAATGTAGGCAGAGGGCCCTGGAGGAGGTGCTCGTTAAAAAAAATTAGCCAATTACACAGCTGCATTGCAAGTTATTGACCTCAGAGACAGTAGAAGTAGAGGGCCACCCCGAGGGAGGAGTAGAAGGAGATGCCGAAGGCTGTGAACATGCTCTTCCCATCAGGGCCGTGCAGCAGTAGACGACTAATCAGTATACTCTGCAGAGGGGGTGTTGAAGTCATTGCCGATCCAAGCCTTATAAATTTTAATAAAAGTGACTCGACATTTTCTGTGGAGAGCCGAATCCCATTGTCACTCACTGGGCCCCAAGCTGCACTGAACGCTCTTTTAGATAACACACTTGTAGCTGGGCAGGCAAGGATCTGAATGGCACGTTCTGCCAGCTCCGGCCACTGCTCAAGCTTGGATACCCAGTAGCCCAGTGGGTCATGGCTTTGCAGGTTGCAAATGTACCATGCAGAGCTCAGGTATTCCTGAACCATGACTGAGTACCGCTGCTCAGTGTCATTGGCAATTGCTGCACGACTGGCAGCTTGCTTCTACTGAAAAAAAGCCTGCATAGTTTGGTTTAGACGACCTCTGCCGCCCATGCTGACCTCTACCGTTGCTTAAAGCAGTTGTTTGGCTCCCATGGCTGGTGGAACTACCATAGGGATCCCTGCTGCTGCTGGCAGTCGAAAAGGCTGAGCACAAGTCCCTTACAAGCACTTCTTGGTAGTGCTGCATTTTAGGTCCCATGTATTGGAGCAAGATCAGTTGTTGTATCTCAGGCTTATAACGTGGATCCAGTAACGTAGTAATCCAATAGTTGTCAGTCTTAGGTTTTATGTGTTGAATGCGTGTATCTTTGGCTTTGCACTCTTGCATGAAGATTGTCATTAGGCTTAAACTACCCACAGCTGAGGTAATTCTGTACCCAGACTCCTGTGGGTCGAACAGCAGCACAGGGTCGTCGTCGTCCTCCTCCTCCTCCGCCTGGTCTTGCCATCCATGGAACATGGCGCCTTGTGTTTGGGTGGATGGATGCTCAAGTACCCTCAATATCCTCCCTCTGCCCCTTCCTCCCCTGCCTGCAATGTCCTCCTCATCCTCTTCCACCTCCTCTTCCTGGATTTGTGGTGCACTATGTCTAGTAGGAACGCATGTCCGAGATGATGTTTGAAAATCTCTTGATGCAACGTCCGCTCTGTGTCGTGTCCGAGATCCACCATCATCTGTTCCAGCAGACATATGATGGGGATGGGGTCATTGACACAGGCCTGATCTCTGTTGATCATCCTGGTGGACTCCTCAAAAGGTGACAATACAGTGCACAAGTCCTACATTTGCAGCCAGTCCGCAGGGCTGAAGAAAGGTAGTGTAGGTATACGTCTCAAACGAACAGACTCTGCCATGTAATCCACCACACCTTTCTGTTGATCAGCCAGCCGCTGCAGCATGTAAAAGGTGGAATTCCAACGTGTGGCCACATTACAAATTAACCGGTGCACTGGCAGGTTGAGATTTTGCTGTAAATCCACCAATCTCGCACTGGCTGTGTACGACCGGCGGAAATGCGCTGACAACTTTCTTACCTTCAGCAACAGCAGCTGGAGGCCTGGGTAATTCCTAAGGAAGCGCTGTACTATCAGGTTCATGACGTGAGCCAGGCAAGGTACTTGTGTGAGTTTCCCACAACGTAGGGCTGCCAGCAGATTGGCCCCGTTGTCACACACGACCTTGCCTGGCTGAAGTCTGTTGGGAGTTAGCCATATGTCCTCCTGCTCCCACAAGGCACTTAGAATGGCTGTGCCCATGTGGCAGAGGGAACACAGGCTTCGCAACCTCAGGACTGCGTGGCAACGTCGGAATTGTGCACCGAAATAGCAAACTGCAGGTTCTTGCTTGCGGTGAACAGATGCTGCCGAATAGGAGGTGCTGGGTCTCCACGGAAAAGTGTCCCTGGAGGAAGAGGTTGAGGCACAAGAGTCAAAGGCGGAGGTGGAAGTGGAGGTTGAGGAGGAAATTGCATGGCGATGTGCTTTAGGCGGAGGTAGGTATGCAGGCCTTGCTGCAGCTGCATCTTCCCCTGTTGCCACCAAAGTTACCCAGTGAGCTGTAAAGGAAATATATCTTCCCAATCCATGCTTGCTCGACCAACCAATGCAAAGCAGGAACACATTTTTCTGCAAAATACTGTCGCTTAGTTATAACGTACTGTGGGTTCCTGCAGAGAAATGCGTAACAGAACACATTGGAGTCCACCAGCCGGTAAGAGAGGAGCTCTAACGCTAACAGCTGTGCAATTGCCGCATTGATGAGCTTTGTTTTGGGGTCATTTGGGCCATATTTCGTCTTGCGCTCCAGCATCTGGGGGATTGAAGGTTGGATGCTGCTATTGCTAACCACAGAAAGACGATGGGGACGATGGGGTAGAAGTTGTGGGGGATGGCAATGATGTCTGGTCTTGACTGCTAGCAATGCGACAAACAGCAGCTGGTCTGCGTTGGAGCTCCTGCTCACCGCTGGTGGAGCCTGAAAAAGGTAATGCTCGGCTACATGCCCCACTCAAAATGATGGCAGCAGCATGGGTAACTTTGGTGGCAGAAGGAGGAAAGGCAGTGGAGGAATATCGAGCAATTTGAGCTTGCTTCTTGGGCGGAGGTAGTCGCACAGAGCTCTGTGCTTTCACCAGGTGTTCCCGCCAGGTTACCGGGTGGTGGCTTTTTAAATGAGTGCTCATGCAACTTGTTCCAAGTTTGTATGTGTTTTTGCTTTGTTTCAAGTGTTGAGCACACAGTTTGCAGATGACCATAGTGTTGTCATCACTATGGACATTAAAAAATGCCCACACGGGCGAACATCTAACTGGGTCGAAAGGTGCTCTGGAGCTGGTGCTCATGGTGGCGGTCCACGGTTGTTGAGGCATAGCTGTGATGACAGGCAGCTTCCGACAATGGGAGACTATGACTTGCCTCACTGGTACATTAAGAATGCAGAGTGTGGGCAGGTTTTACCCTCTTCCGCCCTCTCCCCCTTTGAGGATGCTCTGCAACCTCCTCCTCTTTTTCCTGCCTATTATGATCTCCTTGCTCGCCCCATTTTGGATCAAGGACATCATCATCAGAAAAGACAGTTTCCCTGTAGGTGCCGAAAGGAACCAGCGGCCTTTTGGAGCCAGTTTGAATTGGCTGGTCTGGCTCAGAGTGTTCTGGTAAAAAAGTAAGTGGGAGGAAAGCCTGTGAACTGACTCTTCGTCAGATGGGTGAAACAACTGAGCATCTTGAAGGAATGCTTGAAGCTCCGCCTCTCCAACCCCTCCGGGAGACTCCTCTACATACTGCTGTACACGAGACTTTCATGCCGTTGATAAAGAACTAGGAGGAACAGGTGTATCATAGCCTGTTTGGGACACCTTTAAGGCCTGTGTCTAGGACTGGAATGAAGTGGGGGTACAATCACATGTCCCAGCTGGGTCATGTACTCCACTACCTCTTGTTCATGGTGTGGTAATAATGGATGTCCACCACCAACAGCAGCGCTTCTTGTTCTTGGTCTGCAGCTAAAAACAAACTCATACCGCTTTGCTTGACACCCTGCAAAATATCACTCTGCATTCTTCACGTACCAGTGAGGCAAGTCATGGTCATCCATCGTCGGAAGCTGTCTGTCACCACAGCTATGCCTCAACAACCACGACCGCCACCACCAGCTCCAGAGCACCTTTCGGCCCAGTTAGATGTTCGCCTGTGTGGGCCTTTTTTTTTGTAATGTCCATAGTGAGGACAACACTATGGTCATCTGCAAACTGTGTGCTAAACACTTGAAACGAGGCAAAAACACAAACAAACTTGGAACAGGTTGCATGAGCACACATTTAAAAAGCCACCACCCGGTAACCTGGCGGGAACACCTGGTGAAAGCACGGAGCTCTGTGCGACCACCTCCGCCCAAGAAGCAAGCTCAAACTGTTCGATATTCCTCCGCTGCCTTTCCTCCTTCTGCCACCAAAGTTACCCGTGCTGCTGCCAGCAATTTGAGTGGGGCATGTAGCCAAGCATTACCTTTTTTTACCTTGTAGCCAATATGCTTCACAAAGTGTAAATATGTATAGTAAGTGGATTTTTTTTTTTATTCGGGGGGGTGGAAGCAAAAATGCAAGTGCGCTGTGTGTGTTGTATGCAGCACTTTCCTTCAGTGGTGACGCTTGTAATATGCAGCACAGTATACAAACTATATACTGCAGTATACACTGCATCTGTGTGTCTGTCTCTCAGTACAAGTGTTATACTGTGCATGCATTCAGGGAGGGTACCCTGACTCTGGCTGCGTGTATGTAACACACTGACTATCTATCTAACAGTGAAACACTCAACCCGAGTACAGTAGATTTCAGGACTGCACCAATACAGTACAAGGAAGCAGCGGCTTTTTGGAGCCAGTTTGAAAAACCAACCTGGACCACCTGTTTATTCGGCTCACCGAGGTGCTGAGCCCCAAATGTCTGGCGATATGCTGCTCAAGATATGTTCATGTCTGTTGGATTCAAAGCTGGTGAAGTGCTAGAGTACCCCATTCCTAACGTGTGCTGGGACATCATAGAAGGGAAACTCTACAGGGCCACACTGGCAGATTTGCACCAATTGGATGTGATTAACGTGCACTTCCACTTACGCTTCGACCTGCGCTCCAGGGTTAAAAATGCCACCCACTCGAATCAGCTGGCTCATCGGAAGTATACCTGCATCCTGATGGGTCATATTGATCAAGCCTGGGCCGTGCAGCAGGAAGAGGCTCTGAGACGGAGCGTGGACAGCATTGGTAACTGGCATCTAGAGCTGGGTACTGGGCAGGCGGCAGCAATAACAGCAGGAGGAGGAGGCGGTGGGCCCTGGGACGGAGCAAGGAAGGCATTAGAGGTTGAGGCCATCACCTATATGGACAGTGTAGAAGCTGTAGCTATTGAAGACATGAATGAATGAACGAACGAGATTCCAATCTGTCCCTACCTACTATGTAGCAAAACCACATGAAAGGGAACGTGCTTGGCACAATCAATGGGGCAAAAAGACCCTGTTGAGCTTGAGTCTAGTCTAGCATCTAGAGCTGGGTACTGAGCAGTAGACAGGCGGCAGCAGTCTAGGAGGAGGAGGAGGAGGAGGAGGAGTAACACAGCCATCCACACTACATCTCAGGGCCTGCTGCCTGCCCACTGCCCAGTACCCAGCTCTAGACTCAGGCTCAATAGTCTTCTTTCCCCGCTGATTCCGCCAAGCCTGTTCTGTTTCATGTGGTTTCGCTACATAGTAGGTACGGATTGGAATCTTGTTGATCCATTCATGTCTCCAATAGCTAGAGCTTCGACACTGTCCATATGGGTGATGGCCTCAACCTCTAATGCCGTCCTTGCTCCTTCTCAGGGCCCACCGCCTCCTCCTCATGCTGTAACTGATGCCGCCTGCCCAGTTCCCAACTCTGGATGCCAGTTACAAATGCGGTCCCCGCTCCGTCTCAGTGCCCACCGCCTCCGCCTACTGCTGCCACCTGTCACTTGTAACGTATAACAGAGCTGTGTAGCTGGCTAATTTTTGGACTGAAAGACCCCCCTCAGAGACCTCTGCCTGTACTCTGAAGCCTGTGTATGGCTTGTAACGGAGCGGTGAAACCTGGTGGCTAATTGTTGGACTCTGAGACCGTGTAAAATCCGGCACGTTCCCTTGGCGGCCCCATAAAATGGCGTGAGCTATTCGACCAACACTACTTGCCAGCAAACTTATTTTATTATTTTTTTTTTACTTGTACAGTGTTGTGCAGAGCTGGGAGAGTCTTGACATGTCTTTTTAAATGCATTTATAGGCTGTAGAAGCTCTCCACCGACCTGAACAACCCAAATTTTTCCCCCATTGACTTTAATGGAGTTCGAATTCGATGTTCGATCACCCGAATAATTATGCATTATTCGACCGAATAGCGGTCGAATCAAATAGTGAGCTATTCGACCAACAGTACTCCCTGGTGTCTTCCATGTATGCAGGTAACGAGCTGAGATTAGGAGCACCCTCTGTAAGGGAGTGCTCCTAATCCAAGCTTGTTACAGTACCTGTATAAAAGACACCTGTCCACAGACGGAATCAATCAGATTCCAAACTAGCCACCATGGCCAAGACCAAAGAACTGTCTAAGGATGTCAGGGACAAGATTGTAGACCTACACAAGGCTGGACTGGGCTACAAGGCTGGACTGGGCTACAAGACTATCACCAACCAGCTTGGTAAGGTGACAATAGTTGGTGCGATAATTCGCAAATGGAAGACACACAAAATAATTGTCAATCTCCCTCAGTCTGGGGCTCCATGCAAGATCCTCCCTCGTGGAGTTGCAATGATCATGAGAACGGTGACGAAGGTACCCCGAACTTGTCAATCTCAGGGCAGCTGGGACCATAGTCACTAAGAAAACAATTGGTAACACACTGCACCGTGAAGGCCTGACATCTTGCATGAGCCCGCAAGGTCCCCCTGCTCAAGACAGCACATGTACAGGCCCGTCTGCAGTTTGCCAATGAACATCTGAAAGATCCAGAGGAGAACTGGGTGAAAGTGTTGTGATTAGAGGAGATCAAAATTGAGCTCTTTGGCATTACCTCAACTCACTGTGTTTGGAGGAGGAGGAATGCTGCCTATGACCCCCAAGAACACCATCCCTAGCGTCAAACATGTAGGTGGACACATTATGCTTTCGGGGTGTTTTTCTGCTAAGGGGACAGGACACCTTCACCGGATTGAAGGGACAATGGATGGGGCCATGTACTGTCAAATCTTGGGTGAGCACCTCCTTCCCTCAGCCAGGGCATTGAAAATGGGTATTCCAGCATGGCAATGACCCAAAACACACAGCCAAGGCAACAACAGAAGTGGCTCAAGAAGAAGCACATGAAGGTCCTAGCCAATCTCTAGACCTTAATCCCATAGAAAATCTGTGGAGGAAACTGAAGGTTTAGAGTTGCCAAACATTAGCCTCAAAAGCTTACTGACTTGGCGAGGATCTGCAAAGAGGAGTCGGAAAAAAATCCCTCCTGAGATGTGTGCAAGCCTGGTGGCCAACTACAAGAAACATCCGACCTCTGATTGCCAACAAGGGGTTTGACACCAAGTACCAAGTTATCTTTTGCGAAGGGATTAAATACTTATTTCACACATTATAATGCACATCAAGCTCTGACTTTTGAGCACTGGGTTTTTTAGGGTTCTTTTGTTGTTATTCTGTCGCTCACAGCTACAATAAACCTATCATTACAATTATAGACTGGCCATTTCTTTGTCAGAGGGCAAACGTACAAAATCAGCAGGGGATCAAATACTTCTCATTGTATGTCCATAGGGTTTTGTATGTATGTATGTATGTATTTACAGTGATACTTCTGCTAACAAAGATAATTCGCTTTAGAATCACATGTTGTTAGCTGAAACGTGGTTTCCTATAGGTTTCTATAATGAATCATTTCATCCGTTCTGGATGCTGCCCACAAATTAAAGATTTAAAAAAAAATAGTAAAAAGCACAATATGAAAACTGAGCAAAGGCCGAGATGAACAACTTCCCCCAGTTAACAGCAGGGAACAGGTACATTTTAATAAATATAATTAGGACAGATGTTTGTCAACATATTAGGTAGCATGGTGTAAAATCCTCACTGTGAGTTAATCACAAACAAAGCAAAAAAAAAAAAAACTTTAAAGGAGCTTACACATTCCTTAAGTTCTGGAGGAAGCTGTGCTTTGATATGCAAAAAGAAACAACTGCAAAGTTTTATTAAAACATTAAAGAGGTACAAGATGTTGAAGAAGTAGCTCACCCCCCCTAAGATCGCTGTGTTTAGCAAAAGATTTCTTCTGCAAGTCATGCAAACCACCCCTCCAGCCTCTGTCCTGCACAGGAGCCATTCCCATTTTTCTTTTATTTTCCCATATTCATCTCCTAAACAGTGAATAAAATTTTTGTTAGCTGAAAAATTAGTTAACAGGACCACTTGTTAGCCGAGGTATCACCGTACTTCTCTAGTGGTTGAACTTTATGGACTTATGTCTTTTTTCAACCTGACCAACTATGTAACTTCTGTTTCAGTGACAACTGTAGGATTGTGAATTTCCTATAACATTTTGTCTCCAAGAAAGAATCTTTCAAGCAGGGATACAAACAATCAAATACATGAGCAGGGCTTTAATCCTTCCCCACTCAATATAAATTACAAAATAAGCTTTGACAGGAGATTTAATTTCATCTCTGGATTTACAAGGCAGAAAGTCAGCTGTGCATTGGAATATACCTCCTCCCACTTTACAAACTTTTGATAAGATACTCGTACAACTCAAACAGAAGAACAATACTCAACACTCATCTATACAAACCATGGAGCTTCATATTTCATAATACAAAGAATAAGGTATGTGCAATGTACCTCTCCAACAAATGTCAAACATAACTTAAATGTCACATTGTCATCACAGGAGCTTGTAAAGTTATTTTACCGCAATGATGGGGGGTATCTACAAAATACATGTCTAAGTGATATCTACTAAAACCCATACAAAAAAAAAAACAAAATCACAGATCCACATAAAATCCTCCAGATGGAGCAGACCTATCTCATAATTGTACCTTAAAGAGACTAAAGGCCCCCAATAAGGGCTTGGACACTTAACAACTCAGTGCCAGGTTTTCCTCCAAGCCGGTCAGTATCCAGATAAATGCCATGTTATAATAAGAAAACCACAGCTTCTGACATCATGCAACACTAAAGTCAGAAATTGAAATAGAATTTACATGGATTACACATTTTTCACAGCTGCTTTTGCAAGAAAATAACTGTATACTCTTGAACCTTGCGGATTACTCTAAAACTTTCTTGATAACATTGGACAGATTTTAAAGAACACTACAAAGCACATTTTGGATGTTAGCTAGCAGAACAGTGTACATAGGTTATTACATGAAAATTAATTTTAAAATATAACAGTGGAAAAATTGGGCTCTCATGCCTTAGAATCAAGTTTTGACTTTTTAGGGTAGGTGGTCACAATGCAGTCCTTCTAATTTCTTTTGGGTCTATTTATAAAGCAGTGAATCTGACATTGTCCTGGTGGAGAATTACTGCCATTGAAACAGAGATTCTCCACCATAGAATGTTTCAAGGAATGTCATTGCTTTATAAATACACCCTTATTTGTTTGAAAAGTCATAAAATAGCTCAAGTTACATACACTCTCCTCCATTTACATCTTGTACAAGACGTGTCAGCCTATCTCCCAGTTCTGACTGCCTGAATTTTAGATATTAGCAGTTGTGTTATATGTAATAGGCATTATGGGGGTGAAAAATTTTCCAAAACCTTCCAGATTTCAAACACTTTGCTGCAATACAGGATTTTTACACAGCTGCTCCTTTTTTACCAAATACAGAGCACCACAATGAACAAAAGTTTTCTCGTGGATGTTGGGAATGTGTTTTAAGGTGGTAATTAAAGTAAATTATGTGTTGCTGTGCATTGCAGTATCATGCTGTATAAAACACACATTGACGCAGAGGACTATACAATCAAAATTCTATCAGATCCACTGTTGTAGCCAAAATTTAAAAACAACCATTTAGACACATGTAATTCCTATTAGGACACTGTAAGGCTCTGCTCAGTACCAGTCCTCACCAGACACCAGTTCCCCAATCGAACACCGCAGTCTTCACCTTTAGTAAGCCCCCGCTCAGCCTCGGGAGACTGGTTGTGTCTCCCAGCACTCGGTTGCCCCCAGGACTTGTGCGCAAGGGATGATGTCTGCAATAAAAAAAAAAAAAAAAAAAAGACAATAATCCCCCAAAGATTAGCCCAGCTAACGCTACAACAGGCATAGAGCAATGGGAGCAGAAAGGCTATAAAGCCCCAGCAGCCAATGACTGAATCAGGAACTACTCTGCTCATTAGCCTCATCACAATCCACTATAGCTCCACAGTCTCAGAGCAGGGGATGCAGAGGAGCCATTCACATCCAAAGGGAAGCCGGGGATGCATAGCCTGCAGAGAGGACCACAAGGACATTTGTCATGTCTGCTAGTTGTCTGTAGTCACACGATCATGCCTTTGAACTGGTATATAAGCAGTGTGCAAACAAAGTTTTGAGAGTGATCTAACTACATGCTTGAGCTGCATGTGTTACGTTCTCTCCCAGCATTGCTGTAAACAAAAGCCATCAGAAAGAGGGACAATTGATCGGGGATCAATAGGAGAGTGCCTTAACAATTTGGAGTCAGAAGTGGGATATCTACCTACCTTAAAAGGACCAGGAACGGGTAAGTAGAAATTTTCTTTCTCTACCTCTGCCCTCCCCTGTGTACCTGTAGATATCTCATGAACCTAAGCACTGTGGCAGTGTAGACTCCTTCACAGAAGGACTGGGTCCTTAGTTAGGAAAAGATTTGGGAAATCTTTTATTGAATTTGTGCATACTGAGGGCCTCTGTTTTATTTCATTCATAAAGTATAATTTTGGTGTAAATAATTTAGAAGTGTAAGACATATTGTATATAAGATAAGTTTGTGTACTAATCTGGTTGCCAAGGTGAGGTTGGGTCAATCCTCACTGCTGTGGTTGCCTCGGGCAAGCAGTAACGTGACCTAAGCTGCGTTTTGGTAAGCGGTCCTGGGAACAGGACGGCAGCGAGCACTGCAGCTACCAACTAAACCAACAATAACTGTGTTGGGTTGTTGACCCAAAGGGAGGCTTTCATGTCAATACAACCTTGCAACTGCCTTTATTGGATTTTCTGGTTCCCGACAGCACATGGTCCACTGGACCATATGACATGGGATTCCTGGACTGCACCCCATATACAGCACTTACAAAACCACATACAACAATATACCAAAAGCAGTACCCCCCCTAGCCAAAGACAAGGAATTCCTTAGTACCCTTGATTTAATCTTTCTGCCAGCAAGGCATACTTAAGAAAACCTGCTCTCCTTACAATACTTCAGTAAATCCTGTCTAAAAAGCCAGATGGCTCATACCACTTTACACAGGATCTCAGAGCCATCAATGAGCTGGTTACGCCCCTAACACCGGTCATGTCAGATCTTAGTACCATGCTTACAGCAGTGCCGCCAGAGACCAAATTTTACAGTGTTATTGATTTGGCCAATGCATTTTTCTTCATACCATTGTCACCTGAGACTCTGCCCCTTATGGCTTTTATTTTCATGGGACAGCAGTACACCTAGTGTCGCTTGCCCCAGGGTTTTGTTGACTCACCCGCGGTTTTCTCAATTGCCCTCCAGCAGGTCCTTGCCAACTGGCAGCCACAGCATGGTTCCACTTTACTACAATGTGTTAATTTATTGTTGTGTAGCCCCTTGCAGGAGGCATGTCAGAAGGATACTGTTTCATTGTTGTGTTTTTTGGGAAAGGAAGGAAAAATTCAGCTTTGTCTGCAACAGGTCACATTCCTGGGAATAATTTTAACCCCAGGATCCCGGCTCAATTTTTGCAGACACTGGATCCTTGACTGCTCATATTGGGACTCACAGCTTCGTCCCAGTACCACCCCCAGTGGCCCTAACAACATTCAATGGTCTGATGAAATGACTAAAGCATATGTGGTGTTAAAAGAATCCCTGACCTCTGCCCCTGCATTGGGAATGCCGAACTTCAATGTACCATTTGTATTGTATGCAAGAGAGAATTGTAAAACCATGGCTGCTGTGCTTACTCAGATGCATGGGGGGGGAGACGGAGGCCTGTGGCGTATGTCTCCAAGAAACTGTGTGTTACTGTGCAAGGCATGCAGCGTGTCCAATGGCCGTAGAAAGTGTCTCACTTCTAACTTTGGGTCACGAGACAATACTTTACACATCCCATGCTGTACTACACTTGCTTAAGAATTTAACCACTCAACACATAACAGCACAAAGGTTGTATGGTTATGAAGTTATCCTAACATCCACTGCAGGATTAAGTGTAAAATATGCGCCTGCTACCAGCGGTCCTGTCACTGTGCTCAATGCCCTCTTAAAGGGCCAGAGGATGAAGTGCCAGAGTCACACTCATGTATTACTGAAATACAGCTCCCAGACACAGGACAATTACAGTCCTCCGCCACCTCACAGGACATTGAATTCTGGGAAAAAGAAGGATTGACCTTAGATTCCTTTGGAATCTGGTCAAAAGGAGGGATAGTAGGGCTGCCCCTCATATTTTCAAATCCATGGTATAGGACACAAGAGCATTAAAACCACAACACAAGAAATAAAAAAACAAGCGCTTTTGTGCACATAATTTAAAGGAACACACACAGGCCATACTTTCCCGCTGATTAACTTGAATGCTAGAAATAACGTGCAAGGAAAGAAAAACAGGACAACATGAACATTTGTTACCTCCACAGGGTCCATTACAAGAGTTAGAAATTGATTTTACACACATGCCAAAGGCTTCCAATGGATGTCAGATAATGTTAGTGATTACAGATAGATTCAGCAGATGGGTAGAAGCTTTTGTAGTCAGGAAAGAAAATGCAAGGACCGTAGCTAAGATACTATGCAAGGAGATCATCCCCAGATTTGGATGCCCAGTAAGAATAAGCTCAGACAATGGCACTTCATTCACTTCTAAAGTCATGCAGGAGATATCAAAAATGATAAACATAGAATGGAAGTTCCACATCCCTGTTGCACCCAAAGATGGTTTATGAATATGTAAATATATATATACCAAACAACAATTATAATAATGCCTCCTTTTTTTTACCCCTTTTAACCCTTTCTGAGAAGGATAGACGTGCAGAAGACTTCTGGGGAGTAAGTATAGAATTTATTAATTATTTTGCTGATAAAAGTGATGTGCAGTATTCTGTATTGGGGAATAAGTCAGTTGCAACAATATGGAATTAATAAGGTTCTCGGTGTATTCAAGAAAATTTAGAGTTAGATAATAAATTCTAAGTTAAAACAAACTGAGAAATGTGATGAAACTTATCAACATTTAGTACTTTAGCCACACAAGCTGTGGAGAGTTGTTCTCATAACACAAGTGATCACAGTCAGGATGTACAGGATAAAGTTACTGATTTTTGGAATTGTCAGATTATAAGGGAATACATTGATGAGTTGGAGCAGAAGTTAGAGGCCCAAACACAATTGTTACAATCACAAAACAATGTGAGACAAATAGCTACAAACAGTAAGAATACAGACAATTATTCCTCATCTTCTAATACAGCAAATCAGGACAGGGGTCACACAGTGATGCTATATTTAGGTTAAAACTGAAAAAGCATCTAATGAATTTAAGTAAAGAATTTCCTAAATATGATGAGAATATCAGCATATTTCATAATGCTCACATATTTCAGGCATATTGTGATAAATATGAATTGTCCAATGAGCAGAGAAATTCTATGTTTTACAAAGGAATCATTTATTGGGGACATTTTCAGATGACAGATGTACTGATAGGTCACAAGACACAGAGACAAACATTTGGCTCTCTGTGTGACAGGTGACAGAGTGCTGACTGTTGATATTGTTAATGAATTACCAACGAGATCAGAAGAAGATACATGAGCATGTTTGAAGAAGCAAACAATCTCATATTTGATAATGAGAACGTTTGTGAAGAAGTTTAATTTGGATGCTGTTACTCTTACTTTACCAAGTGAGAAAAAAAACATTATATGAGGCAGTTACATTTCTTGATAAACGTCTCAAAAATGGGAAGCATAGAGAAGTTGCATGCAAAGTTTCTAATGTTAAAATTAGGAAAAGGTCAAATTTCCATGAACCTTATAGGAGAATGTGTCCAGAGAAAGTAAGAACGTATCTATTATGAGTGGAAATAATGCAAACAGTGTCAGTTCTAATCATAATGAGCGTAATCATTCAAATCATTATGAAAATAAACTGCACAAACAAACAAGCATGAAATGAGGATGAGCAGACAACACAGCGCGTTTCAAACGTATCTATATAGTACTAGGACAGAGCATGGAGGACACAATGACGGTGCGAGGTTCCTTCATCTCATGCACCTTCAATAGAAATGAGTAAAGGAACCAAATATAAAGGTTTTATCAGCAAGTCAGAAATCATAAAAAGGCAGATATCTGGGGGCGTGGCCGGCCGATGGCGGAGTAGGCAGCAGAAACACACTGCTCCGTGCTCCACGAGGGAAAGAAGCCGCTTAAGCAGCACACGGGTGCCTGTACTGCACACCCGATGGGACCTAAAACAAAGGGGGGGCAGAGGAGCCGACCCGGTGGGGAAACCCCGGGATCCAGCAGCATCCCGGGCTTGTTTTCTGCAAGCCTCAGGGCCGCGAGTACACAGGCCGCAAAGCCGCGGCCTCAATTAACAGAAGGAGCCGGATCGCGGACGGATGCGGTCCGGAACAACCCCACATCTCCTGGACATTCACCAGACCAGGTCAGAGAGCAAGACCTGGACATGGGGACACGCTCACCAGGTAGGATGACTGGATCCCCAGACCACACTTCATTGCCTCCCAGTTTAGTATCCCCTATGGGGGAATCTTCTAGGGCCTTGTTTTCTCCAGGACCAGAGGAGGATGAATGGGATTGGAAAGCCCACTTGAGGGCGCTCCCAACACGCTCAGATCTTGATCATAGTATAGGGAGACTTGAAGCAAGCTGCAAAGCAGAATTTCTCCATATTCAACAGACTTTACAACAAGTCTCTAGTACTACTAGTGCCCTTCAGGGCACATGTGCAGAGCTTTCTTCTCAAATGGTGGCTCATGAGGCTATTTTGGAGCGCCAGGCGGCTCAAATTAGAATGTTGTACCTAATGCAAGATGACATGGAGAATCGCAATAATATACGTATCTGTGGTTTACCGGAAACGGTACCTAATTTTGAGTTATACAATGCTGCATACTCCATTTTTGCTCAGCTATTGGTGATTCCCCCGGATGTGGACATTGAAATTGATAGAGTTCACAGAACCTTAGGCCCTAAGGGAAGAGATACGCAACGTCCACGAGATGTGATATGTCGGGTTCATTTTTATAGAACCAAAGAGGATATTATGAGAAAAGCCAGGGCTACCAATAATATTGAATATGCTGGGGCTCAAATACAACTGATGCCGGATCTATCCAAACATACCCTTGACCTCCGCAGAGCTATCAGACCTTTGCTGGACGTGCTCCGTGATCGAAATATTCCATACCGCTGGGGGTACCCATTCCACCTTATTGCTAGATTGGGTGGCAGGAATTATTTCCTCAGAGGCCCAGAGGATCTACCACAGTTTTTACGGAACCTTCAGCTTCCTGAAGTACAAATACCAGCGTGGCCCGAAGTACCACTGTCCTTGCCTTTTGTTTTTTTTAATCGTCCAGATCAACGCCCAACAGCACCCTCTACCTCTTCTTCGCCTGGCAGGCAACAAGGTCCTGGATCAGGAACTGACTCTTCTAACCTCATGTCAACTTCACGTCTCTGAGGACCTCCATGCTTCCACTATTGTTTGGACGCAAGCCCTGCAGCCCGTTTGAGAGGGTCTCAGCTATACAGTGATGAACTCTCTTTTCAAGTGCCTTGAACACCCGAATGGTGGACCCCCTAATGGGACATGTTTTTTTCCTGCTTTGTACTTGAGTTGGCCTTTATTATTTTTCTTTTGTTTGTTTTTTATCTTTTTAAATTGTTATCCTCACGAAGGCCTACAGGCGGGTCCGCCCACTGGTAATGTATGGAGTCTTTTCATAATCCTTATCTGAGACGGGTTAGTAGTTTTTTTTTTTTGCTGTTATGATTTTTGGTTTAGAAAAGAGGGCTAGCTATATTTGTTATACCTCTATGGTTTCATTACTCTTCAAGATCTGCTAGATTTGTTCTAGTTCTGCTTGGAGCCCTACGGGTTTAGTATAATTTTGGCTTCTCTCCCGAGTGGATGCGGATCTGGGTTCTAGGTTGTTCCCCTATTGACCCGCCACATTCCCCCACATAGGAGAACCGCCGGTTTAGGCGGCATTTACGGTGTTACCGTTTAATTTAGATTGCCCCCTAGTCACCTGGGATTCGGCCCGCCCCAGCTGACTG
>NC_092870.1:5200694-5203886 GCF_032062135.1 Pyxicephalus adspersus | reverse complement strand
CCCCCCCCCCTCCCTCAGTTATACCTATTTATACTTCTCATTCCGACTGGCCTACTTAAATAGTTTTACACGCTCACAGGTATTAACTAGTGAGTGATACACTGTTTATATTGTCATCTGCTAGATTTTCCAGTTATAGACCTACGAAGTACTTTTAGTTGCCAACATGTCCAATACCCACTCCTCTACCTCGCAAGGCTTGACAATCCGTACCCTTAATGCCAAGGGCCTTAACGGCCCCAATAAACGCTCTCAACTTTTATATAACCAGCATAAAGCCAGGGTCCACATTTTAATGCTTCAAGAAACACATTTTCAATCTCAAAAAATCCCAGCACTACGTAACCGCTATTATACTACATGGCTCCATAGTGCCAACCCTGAGGGTAAAACGAAGGGCGTGTCTATAGCTTTCCATAAATCCATTCCGACTAAGATCTTAGACACCTGCATTGACCCGTTAGGACGCTTTGTGTTGGCAAAAATCTCCTTATGGGATAAGACCTATACGGTTGCCTCATTCTACTCTCCTAATCAACAGCCGACCTCAGCAGCGATTCAGTTCTTAACCAAGCTTAGTACATTTGCAGAAGGTGCTGTGATATTGGGTGGAGACTTTAACCTCCCTCTTGACCCGAGGGTTGACACATCTACAGGTCATTCCTCTATCTCCTACTCCAAATTGAATGGGTTAAAGGCCAAATTAAATGAGCTTCAGTTGATTGATGTCTGGCGGCTCCTGCACCCTGGCGACAAGGACTACACCTTTTATGCCAACCCCCATCTTACTTACTCTCATATTGACTATATTTTTATTAGCCATAGATTACTGGACTGGAAACCAGAAGCGCATATCGAAAGCTGCCCTTGGTCAGACCACGCCTCAGTTTCCACCACCCTCCAGATTCCTGTTGGAGGGCTCAGAGGGTGGACTTGGAAATGTAAGGATTCTCTTTTTAGGGACTCGGTCTGCGCAGGAGCAGTGTTGGATACCATAAGAAATTTTTTAAAAGACCATGAGTCTGACGAGACACCTTTACCTTTTCAATGGGAGGCTCTTAAAGCAGTGCTCCAGGGGGTCTTAATTCAGCAAGGTTCTAGACTTAAGAAAATTAGATCACAAGAGATTATGCGTACACTTGATAATATTAAGGCGTTAGAAAGATTGCATAAAAGCAATATGTCCTCAGATGTGTTCATCGAATTAACTTCCGCAAGAAGACGTTTACTTGAACTCTACGATCTAGCGCACCAAAAGTTCAGAGATAAACATCGCAAATCCTTTTATCAATTTGGCGAGAAATGTGGTCATCTTTTGGCGAGGGGGCTTCACCCCCGGCCGGCGGCTACCTACATCCCACATATACGGAACCACACAGGTGCCCCTACCTCTTTCCCGCAGGAAATATTGTCGGTGTTTCAAAAATATTATGCTGAGTTATATAATATTCGAGCCTCACCGCACTCCACTATTTCCCTCCAAGATTATATAGCTTCCACTGCACTACCGGAACTAGACCCGGTAATCTCAGCTAGCTTGGAATCTGAATTTACGGAAACAGAAGTGTCTGCGGTAATTAATACGCCTGCGGGAAAAAGCCCAGGTCCAGACGGATTCACGCCCAAATTTTAGAAATTATATATCGAGGCTTTGGCCCCGTTCATGGCTAGGGTGTTTTCATCTATATCTAGTGAAAATACTTTCCCTACTCAAAGTCTAGAGGCGCATATCACTGTCATCCCCAAGCCAGGTAAGGACCATTCAATGTGTTCAAACTATAGACCAATTTCTTTAATTAATGTAGACGCCAAACTTTTCTCTAAATTAATTGCTAATCGATTATCTTTATATCTACCGGATCTGATCCATATGGATCAGGTCGGATTTATCCATGGACGGGAGGCCAGAGACAATACACTCAAAACATTACTAATTACCCATGCTGCCAAACTATTTAAAATCCCGGTATGTCTTTTGTCGGTAGACGCAGAGAAAGCCTTTGACAGAGTGAATTGGGAATTTATGTACCAGGCGTTACGCCAGATAGGACTAGGCCCCTTGATGATGGCTAGAATAGCCGCGTTATACTCTGCCCCTACAGCCCGGGTGAGGGTTAATGGGGGCCTGTCGGAGCCGTTTTCTGTTGTTAACGGCACTAGACAGGGCTGCCCATTGTCCCCCCTCTTATATGCTATAGTAATGGAACATCTGGCGGTGGCTCTGAGAGCAAATGAGAATATACAAGGGATAAAGATTGGACAACACCATTTTAAGATATCCTTATTTGCTGATGATCTCCTAATGTATATATCTTCCCCACAAACTTCTATGCCGGCGATCTTGGAGGAGTTTGAAAAATTTGGGATGTTGAGTAATTTTAAAGTGAATTTCGACAAATCTGAGATACTAAATGTATCACTCTCTCCTCTCCAGGTCCAATACATTAAGACTCATACGCAGTTTAGGTTTTGTACTGAGAAAATCAAATACCTAGGGGTCTTTATAACGGCTGATCCAGATAAATTTTTCAGCTATAATTATGATCCAGTGCTGGATAAAATAAAAGTGGAGTTGGGGAGGTATAATCTCTTACCCCTATCTTGGTTCGCTAGGATCAATACTCTTAAAATGGATGTTTTACCTAAACTACTCTATGTCTTCCAGACTATTCCGATACATCTATTGCAGGCCTTTTTAGGTAAAATACAGCAGTTGTGCAGAAAGTTCCTGTGGACCTCGAAACGCCCCAGAATAGCTCTTAGATATCTTACTAGACCTAAAACGTTGGGTGAGGCAGGAGTCCCGGACATCAGATGCTATTACAGAGCGGCCTTGTTGACCCGGGTGGTAGACTGGTTCCATAATAGGGACCGGAAGAGCTGGGTAGGGTTGGAGTATAGTCTATCCCCTGTGGACCTTCGTTCCTTGTTGTGGATAGGCAGATCTAGGCTTCATACACTCCGCTCTCTCCCAAGGGTTACTCTTGACCTTTTAAGGGAATGGGACGTTTTAGTTAGGGGGGGGGGCCATGTGTCCTCTAAAACAGGACCGATGACCCCCCTGTTTGATAATCCCTCATTTGATCCCGCAATGCACGTAGACAAATTTTTATCCTGGACGGCTGAGGAACATAGACAGATTTGTAGTGTATTGCAGAATGGGAGGGTTCCGTCTCTCTCCTCCTTAGACGC
>NC_092870.1:5163944-5200048 GCF_032062135.1 Pyxicephalus adspersus | reverse complement strand
GGAAATGGAAAAGATTCAATATATGGAAAGATTGATAGCTGAGGATGAGGATAAGTTGGAGCAATATAAGCTGACTTGGTTGGCTTGGGACTGGTTTAAGGAATCTCCTCAATTTACATCAATGTGGTAATAAGCCTGGCGGAGTGTTGGAGTGCTGTAAATTCTGTTGGGAGTAGGTTACACTGCACTTAGGACTTGCTTCTATGGAAGGCCAGTCGGATACCCCCCCCCCCCCCCCCCCCACCCTTTACCCTGCCCCAAATCTGTCCCTGGACTAAATGTTTTGCCATAATTTTTAGTTGGCATCTATGCCGACATTCCCGGGTGCCACTGGGAGTTCCTGTAGGGTATTGGAGGAATTGATGTCCTGATAGGATTTCTAATTCAGGCAATACAAGAAGCTAAATTATGGGAGTTCCCCCTCCATGTTATTCTCTACTGTTCTTTTTTGTTTTGCTCAATTTTGTGGAGGATCCCATTTTACTTTTACGTTTGCTATGTTTAAGATAACTGTTATATGGTTTGTATTAGTATCATACAATTGCGAGCCGTTAGGCTCTAGATCTCTGTATGTGTTATTTTTTGTACAAGCTATGTTTTATTTGTTTTACTATTCAATAAAAAAGGATTGTAACAAAAAAAAGGCAGATATCTATAAACATGTAGAGCAATCTTACTTTACTACAAACCCAAAGAGAGTAAACAAAGCAGAAAACAAGAGTAAGGCATGTTTTAAATATAGAAGTGTGTCACCAAATGATAAAGGGGATGATCAGAATTTAAAGAGACCAGCAGAATGCTTTTGAAGTTTCCAGCATGTCATCAGGCCATTTGTTTCTAGAGTGTATGGATTTTCAAGGCAAAGGTTAAATCATGCTAATTTAGGAACAAGATGCAGGACAGCCATAGGATAATACTTCAAATTTTTGTATAAATGTCTTATGGTAATGATGTTAAGGCTATGTACAAAAGGATATTCTCCTGTTTAAGGAATTTGTATTATATTAAATGCAGATAAAATATATGCTGTTTAAAATATATTTTAATATTCTAGTACTAGAATATGATAAAGGCCTACATTATGATATTATAAATCCAATGTATAAAATGTGGAATATATTTTTCGTTCGTTTATGTTAAAAATATGTTCAATGATGCTAAATATTGATTAAAAAGCTACGATTTGCTTATCACATTATATACATTAAGGTGATGTGATATGAATATGCTCCACATCTATATACTAGTTGTCATGACAAGTTTATAAATAGGACTATGGTTTTCTCTTCTCCATTTAGAGATAAGAGGAGGATGAATAAATTGTTTTGTTTTGTAATGAGGTTATTACATTTTTCAATAAATGTGACTCCAATGTACTTTATGACCTTTTCTTTCCAAGATAAAGGTTCTACTAAAAGAGAAGTGAGAGACGTTATCATGGAATATATAGCTTGCATGTTGTTGTAATTGAATGAAATGGCTGATAGCATCTGTGCTTCAAAATGCATGATGGTGCGATATATGTTTTATAATGTTTTTTTAAATATGGTTATAAGGGAATAAATAAAAACTATGCTGATTATTAATGTTTTTGTTCCAAAGGAAACACATCAGTGAAGTAAATAAATAATACTTCACAATAGTAAGATAAAAAATTATTATGTAAATAATTTATGTTTCATGAATAAAGGTATCATATGAAAGTTTATATCATTAGTAGACATCTGGTACACTATGATGAACATAGTATAGGAAAACTAATTTTAGTTTATAAAGATAGGGCAAGAAGACTTCAATCAAGGACAAAGCATAATCTTTGTTGAACTTCATGCTGACTTTATCGGTTTTTCGACACTTTTTTCGGTTTGAGTTAATAAAAACTTTATCAAAGGAACATGGATACTTAATAAACTTGTAACATATACGTTTTGTCAACTGGGACATAAAGGAAACGACAATTTGAACTTTTGCCATTCATACTAAAAAAATAATTTTATGTTGGCTGAATTTATGAACTATGATATTATGGTCTACAGGAATGTCAACATGTCACTTTACACATGTTGAATGGTAAATGGTTCTACATGCTACATTGTCAGATGTCGAACCGATTTGTTGAAATCACTGCTCCTGATAAAAAGTCTCTATATGTGACTGATGATGTTGATAGTCAATATTCTCAAGTGTTGAGTAAAGAATGATTATTATTGATAGGATGAGACCTACAGTGATGACCTAGAGAAAGACCTGTGACCAGCCATGAGTATCCAGTAAAGATTAAATAACCTCCTGATGATGACGACCAACTTAATAAAGGTTTGTGTTACAGCCAAAAGACAAATGATGAGGACAAGACTACTCCTTTATACATATAAAAAGTATTTGCATAAATGTGACTTTTATCTATAAGTTTCAATTTGCCTAAGGGAAACGCAAATTGTGTTCTAAGGATTATTTCGTTACGAGAAGGAAAAGACTTTTCAGTGGACCAATGAGACTGAAAGAAGAGGTATAGATATAGGTATAGAATAATAGGTAAAATAGGTATAGTAGAGTAGTATAGTAGAATAGGTAATAATAGTAAAATAGGTATAGATAATTACATGACCTAATATAAAATTAAAGTTTACCATACATTTATAACAACGCTATAGTAAAGTGTTGATTGAATTCAATTGTATCAATTTTATGAATAGTTGAGTACATCAGTGTGAACTTTCGATGGACCGAATAAATCTCACCCTCAAGAATTGTTAGAAACCTATAATTTTATATGATATCATACTCATGTACGTAACAAAGTGAAGGGCAGAACATATGTCATATCTATCTTACTTGACAGATGTTATTTTGGAATTTGACTGCCCAGAAGGCTGGAGCAATTACTTTATATAGTGCACTACAGAATATGTCAGAGCTTTGAACATATAAATTGCATGCGATTGTGGTGGGGGACATTAGAATGTAAGCTCCTTTAGCACAAAGAGAGATGGGACTGTTTTAGTGTTTTATGTGCAGCGCTACAGAATGTGCCAGAGCTATAAAGGCCAAAATAACAAAACAGGACAAAGATCTTACATATTATTAGCATAGGAATAACGTTTTATCAGCTATACCTTACCTGCAGACACAATTAATGAAAACACATGGAGTACACCCTGGACCTATGACAAGACACCTATGCTCAAAAAATAAAATTAAATATTTAAACAGTCATCCTATCTCTAGCATGTCATAACAACTTGATACTAGATATAAACTGTTTTACAGCTCTCTGGCATGCCTTTAAACTTTCGCCTGACCAGGAAAACTTTTGATTTATAGCCCGGCCGTTTTAGCCAAATCTAAGCAACAAAAATTATTAAAAAAAAAAAAAAAAAAAAAGACCTGAGGGGTGCGTTTAGGGAGGGGCCGTGATCTGGCGGGAGTTAAAGCAGCGTCGGGACAGTGACAATGAAGCTATACCAGGCAGGACAGGTCTCGCTCTAGGCTGCGATTTGATCTCGTGTTCTTGTTACTTACAAGGCTGGGGGAGGTAACATGGCCAAATGTAACACCGACGGCCCAACTTGCGGCGACATCCGAAGAATAGGAGGCGGAGGAGAGTTTCTGCCCACTCTCCGTAAGTCAGACATTAAACCTTCCTTCCTGCTCTGGGTCTGGTCATCTATACAGGGAGCTGACAAACCCCTTTAATAGTATGCTGTATCTTCACAGAGCATACATCAAATTACCTCCAGACAAGGGGAAATAGGGACAATAGCCCAGACACTTGGGCTGTAATAGGATTTGCTTTTTGCTGCATTAAAGCACTTCCCCAAAACCCCAAAGCAAAATATTGGTAGTCAACCCATCAGATCACCCAATAAATACCTACAGCTGGTTCCCCAGTGCAGCCCAGGCAGGGATTGATGTGTCAAACTATTGTGTCCCCAGTGTGATCAGCCTGAAATGCAGACAGAATAGAGGAGACAGACATACGATAGGGGAGGGGGGGCTACATGTCCCACTTGTAATGTCTGCACACACCATGGCACAAGCCTGGCACCGCCGCAAACTTGCACCTACCTTATATCGGAGTGCTGCCAAGCATCCAGACATCGGAGGACAGTGAATCCAGCGTCCACAGAGCCCTCTTGGATTTTTTTTCTCCGGCTCACTAAGAAGCGTTGATAGAGGAAAGAAAGAAAAAAAAATATATACATCAGCATCTGGGAAAAAGCCCGTGTTTGTGTATGTCAAGGTTTTAGCAAGTCAAAATGTCCAGCACAGCGGTGCATAGCATGTCAATGACTGTGGCCGGATGCAGATTAGCATTCACAGGCTCTCTGCGCAATGAATAGCACCCTTTGATTAGAGACCTGAAGAACATGCCAGCCCAGAGCCTCAGCTTTCAGTGCCAGAAGAATGCTCTCAGTGTTGGTACAAGGCAGACTTTTGATGAATCACTGCAATGCAAACAAAGATGGCAGGAGTTTTTTTTTTTTTATATACTGTACTGTATGCTGATGGGTGCTTGATGGTGCCACAGCAACAGCGACCGAGCTGAGGATTTATGGTGCAGTTTTGCATATGAATGACAGTGTAAACTGCCTCCCCTGCCATCCAGTCCTGGAGTGTCAAAAAGCATTTTTAACTATTCCAGTCTGCAAGGCTGGCAGAGAGGGTGTTTAATGATTGTACCTAGGAGGGGAGCTGCAAATAATCTGCAGACATGGTTGCAAATGTTGGAAAGGTGCCAGTCATTTGATTGTATAGAGCAGCCATCTCCCCTTCCTATTCCCTCCAGTTTTAGGAGTGGTAGTTTCTTTTAGGATCCTCTGCCCCTTGCTGCGGACACAGGGGATCTGGGAGGGTCTAATTACCCTAACAGAGAACTGGCACCCCTGTCCTGGCAATATTTTCTGGAGCAAAGCCGCAGTCATGTTTGAACGGTCCAACTTTGACTCAAAGGCTTTTAGGTAACAAATCAATGTTCAGGGTGAGATGAAAGTCCATAAAAGTAGCCAACATGTCAGTAGGAGATTACCACTGAAGCAATTTTTTTAAGCCAGGTTACAAAGTTATATAAAAATCATACATGTCACAGTCATCAGGCTAGCTTTAGCCATATGATTGCTTTGTAATACTTTAATGTGGTTCACATTGAGCTTTGCTTTTTATGGAGTTTACCTTCAAATGTTCTTATTTCCAGAGTTTCTAATATAACTAGTAGAAGCCCCCACTGTCTGTTTAAAAGCTGCTAAAACTTGACCACCAGTGAGGCAGCAAAAAGGGCACACCAATTCCCTGGTGGAGACGGCAAGGAACAACTCCACTGGATAATATTACCAAAACAAATTTGACATGATTCTAGCTGGTGGTTTCTGCCACCCTGACATGGGCTAAAAAAGAAAAACAGACATTGCTCTTTTGTTTTTAGCTATAAAGGTTTTAAGATACTTTGAAACTGTGATAATTGAAAAACCAAGTGGGCCCAATACGTTTTACCTCTCATGCCAACTTTGGCTTATTAGGACTCTTCTTTTTTTATGTGACCATACTAAGGACCTGCGTTAGTGAGCTTTAGGCTTATGTTGATAGCATCAGTTTGACAAATTTCTGAGATAATTAAGAATTCATTAACAGGTGTAATTGACCTCTTTCTGACTTGCCACAAGCAAGTTTTTTATTCACATAGACCTGTATGGAAATACAAAACCTGTCCAAGGTGAAAAGTTATACAATGTCAAAGGTATACACAGGACTTTAAGATGTTCAGTAGTGGAAGACTATGATGTGTAAATGTGAAAACAGCATGGAGGAGGCCTTAAAGGAACCGCTATTGGGAATAGTACAGCCTTGCTTTACAAAGAGTCCTTGTCAGGTTCGCTTTAGCCTGTACATGCATGTTGTTGCCTATTAAACTTATGAATAATATTCCTACTCTTCATGACTGATTATATATATATATATATATATATATATATATATATATATATATATATATATATATATGACATCTGATAAGTAAAAAGGTGTGCAAGCATGCACAGAATAGAGGGAACCCAGTGAGGATGATTTGGGATGCAAAGGCCCCTCATTAGTAGGTATCACTGGACTGAATCTGAAGCACGTATTAAGCAGAAAAGCCTCATAAGTAACCTCATCTGATTTTCAGGGGCCTGCATTTACATAAACCTAAAAAAGACTTCATATGCTGACTACCCCGGGGATACTAATAGGAGTAACTGTGCTGCCCCTAGCTACCAAATCCTACCATTTTTAAGCAGTTAGTCCAGCCATCAATCTCACACCTAAGACAATCAGGTAATGAGTGGACTACTTATGGATACACATTAGAGCCAAAATGCTAAGGCTTCTATGAAGAAATTGCTTTTTTCTGTGGGACAGAATGGCAGGCCTGAGCACAATTAAGTAAAGAACTTCCCATATAAGGCCAGCCTACGTCAGCCAAAAAAATCAGAAGTCAGTTGGACTTTACTATGAAACTTAGGGTGATGGAAATGTGACAAATGCATTTGTTTACATCACATTGAATGCTTATGAGCCATCAAGAATCTGTGCAGGAGGCATATGGTCAAACAATATCCAATAGGATTTAGTATTCATGTGATGCTCACCTGGTAATTCCGGTGCCCAAACTGAGAAAATTTTCCTAACACTGTTACCCCTCTAATGTCACAAGACAAATATGTGGACATCTGACCAAGCAACAATTTTCTACTTCTTAGTTTAGATTTGTTGATCTGATGTTGGGTATTGAAGACCTTTCGGACACCATTACTAAAAACTTTAGTTTTTAGGGCAGTTGTGCCCTGTTGGCCAGAACCAGTATGACAATTCTCCTGTGACCTCTCTATTGCAAGTGTACCTTCAGAAAAATTTAAACCTCTCTCCAGTTCTCTTTTTGCCGAAAGAGTTCCTTCTTCCTAAGACAGTCAACAAACCTAACATACCATTTAACCCTTCCCCAATGCCATCCAAAAATGTTAGTTTACTGGGACCTCCAATCACAAAGGTTTTTCAGCAACAGAATGACCAATTGCTGTTTTCCAGGTAGTCAGCAGTTCCTGCACCTCTGTCATAAACAATCATCCCAGAGTCAGTCTCTGCAAACCTTTATTTTCTATATTGTAATGTATGATTGAACTATTGGACCTTATAGCCATGTCTGCACGTTTTAGATATCTAGTTGACGCCACATGATTTGCGGTTTTATGCATAGATGTACCTCATAAAATAGCCACCAAGCGTACATAGATCACAGATCAAACCTAAAGGGATGGCATTTCTAAAGGAAAGAAAGACAGAGGAGTTTGTCTCCAAAAGTGGGACATTTGGAATCTAGCCTTCATCTAGCCCATGCAGCCAAGGGTTGGGGCATCAGCCTCTACTTTTCATCTATAGGCTGTTCCACCCCAGTACCCACCTTAAGAATAACATAACACTGTCACTTTGTGAAAGCAGTTGGTAAGCAGTGCGGTTAAACAAACGTCAAGGCTAGATTCTCAACCACTGCCTAATCCATAATCCTTTGTCATCTGGAATTCACACAAAACACTTTACAAGGTAAAGATTATCCCGGTAAAGTACAAAATGCTCACCAGCTTGACAGTTTGCTAATTACAAGGGGAGCAGGGAATGGTCACGTGTGTGGCTAGGCATTTAACACAGACACAGGTGTTCAACGTCAGGGAAACAAATGTATATCAGGATATTAAAAATGAGTTTAAAAAGTATGAAAAATTTACTACCTCAGCAGAAGCACAAAGATATAAACCAGCAACCAAGTGGAAATATGAAGGTCACGTCACAACAAAACATCAGCTCACACATGCAACAAAACCAAAATGTAATGTAAAAATAAAAAACAAATATAGCAGGTGTGGACATGCACAATGTTTCCTGTGGCCATGGGGCTTCCAAACACCAGGTGACCTAATTAGGTAAGCAATGTTAAAACTAACAAATATGGTTACATTTTATTGTTCCATTTGTACCAATTGTTTCTGCTGGCAAACTGTAGAGGAGGGTTATTTGCTGAAGTAACGCTACATGCAGCACAGTATTTTTTTGTTTAAAATTGATGGGAATTACTGGGCTATATATGTGGATACTAAGCGCTGCAGGCCAACCACAAAACAAAAGTTCTCATACTACAAATTACCGGAGCGCTGAAGAATCATGTTGTATTCGCTAGGCACAGCTCTGACATCAGCTAAAGTTTGTGAATCCAGCTTGTATGAAGCAGTTTCTGACTTGTTAGTTCTCATCAATGCATTTTACCCTGAATCCTAGGAAAAAAAGTGGAAGAGCGGAGAATGGATATAATTAGAATATGAATGACTACTAACTAACCTATAACTAGGTTATGGTGAAGAGCTAAAAAGGTAGCAGCATCTGTATATGCAACGTGCAAATATGGTTGTCCCCACATGCAAATAACAACCCCCACTATAAACAGACATGCAATTACTAACATTGCACCTACAATAAAAGTTACAACCTTGGTTTAGACAAGGGATACTTAAACCTTTCAGATCCGATTAATAGACAATGTTTTGCAAATCTGCTGTTGAGTGTCAACAAAAATTTAGTTACCTAGTGTCCAAGAGAGGAAATCTACAGTGTACTAATGCTGAAGACTGCTAGGTTTAAGGGTACAGCATAAGTGCTGCTTTTGTAAAGGTGATGCACAGTTTCTTAATAAAACGTGGAAAATGATCATGTGACAGGGTTCTCCCCAGCCCCTTTTAGATAGGCGCACCACCTGGCACCTTTCAGTAACCAGCCAGCTGTTTTTGTGTCGTTACTGAAGAGTTGGATCACTATACAGGGGCTGCCACCCACCTACAATTTCTTCCCACCTGGCTTAAGAAAAATTTGGGGTTGAGCACTGATGTGACCACACCAAAAGCAGAGCTACACGTTTATTAGTAATTGGGTTTGATTTACTACAACATTTAGTTTGTTCACTTAAGGTGGTAAAAGTAAGCAGTGTATGCGTTTACCTAAAATACATTAAAGTGCAAGGAAAGTAAACCTGACCTGTAGGGAGGGAAAAAAAATCCCCATTGTCCCCAATTTCTATTTTAAGGTGCGCTTATTGCAATTATATTTTGTCTTTCTTCCCTCATCAACATGCCAATTAATAAACAAACTTGTTTTTATGACATAACTTATTTTAGATCACTGGTCTCTGGGTTTCTCTATACAATCTGGGCTGATTGTGGATAGTGTAAGGATCTGGTAAAGGAACTGCACATATCTTCCTCAAAACAGGAAAACGTGGTATCACATGGAATGCCAAATCAGGATCCATAAAAAAAATCCAATAAATGAAAAGGGTGTGCCAGGGAGAGAATAAATCAACCATAGCGTAAGAGTCCTTAAAGTGCATTCTCTTTAAAAAATATTTTTATTTTTTCAGAAACATAGCTGGCCTGGAGAGAATATCTACATATAATAAAACAAAACAACAGACCAGGCACAAAACCATAAAACCAGGCACAGCAAATGATCAGTTCAGTTTAGGGTTTATTTACTTATAATTACCTATTTACACAGAAAAACATGCAAAATAAGCAGATCAATAAAATAAAACCTGGCAACTTGGCTGACTGTTCATTCCCTCATTAACAGTACTGGGCAACCTACAGCTGCACAGGACCCTAATTCACTAGCAGTACAGCCTTTACCAAACACTGGGCCCAGGAAAGAGCAGGCTGGGAGTGTATATGCACAGCAAATTGCCAGGATAGGTTTCAGCTGGGATAATTTACTCATTAATCATCCCAAGCCTCATCAGCTCCCCCACCTGGCCAAGAAACCCATTGTCCTACAGCATGTGTACTTCAGTTTCACCATCTGGCCAGGAAGAAAACTGCCCGATCAAACAGAAAAATATTCAGTATATAGTATGTATCTTGGACAAATGTATCTATCGTCCTGGATGCAACCCCGCGTTTTTGTTAGCCAGCTGTTACAATACTAATTTCCTGCAGAATGTTCAGCAGAAAAAGTCTGGGAATGGGGAAGGAAAGCTCTAGGAACCAATCTGGCTGACATGTTGTGAGCACAATGATTGTATGTCCTGCTGTGTAGCTGCATTGGAGGTTGAAGACCTGGCTATGTTTTCAAGAAAAGGTCCCTTGTTCACAGAACTGGTAAATCTTCTAGCTGATTAAACATTTCCTATACATGTATTACAATTGTGTATATAACTGCCTGCATGGGGTTATCCTAAATTAAGTGCAACTGCAGGGTTCAAGTCACATGATCAAAATGCCAAGGATAAGAAAGAATAGCCAAGCTTGTATCTTCCTTTTCTGCACAAATGCCTAGGCATTTGGTTATCTGACCATCCACTACCTGACACCAGGACAGCAATTCTTCAGAAAAAGCATATTACAGCGGAGTCACCTCTGCAAACAGTTATTAAATTTAGTAAAATTCAGATTCCTACAAATCTTGTTAACCATTATCTCAGGTACTGCACCACATCAACCTAACTCTCACTAACAGTCTTTCCCCACTCATTGTTAAAGGGAAAACCAGAGCTTTAACAATAACACCTATATAAGGAGTCTGGCAGGCTTGGTTTTGACGCACGGTTAATGATGGCTTTAATAGAGCAGGTTGGCAGGCAGCAGGAGGAGCTGTTCCTTGACAGCCGTTCAATGGTGAATGGTCAACACACCCAACTAGATTTTGTGAAAAGGACAAAGATAAGGCTTGGCAGGGGCAAATGTCATTGAACGCAGCTATCAATGGCAGGAGGGAAATTACATTGTTTAACCACAAATAAAAGTATAATTCCTGAGCTCACTCATGTGACCTAAAACCTAGGCAGCTTAGTTTACATGGTCTCTGGCTATCAGTAGCATTGTAGGTGTTTTATTCTACATCAAAGACTGCAAAGAAATCTATTTTCAGTCAGCCAAGCCCTGTCCTGCCATAAGATTAGGGTTAGCAAGGCCCAAGAGTTGTGCAGCACTACCAAGGGGGAACTGAATAGCAGATATGATTTTTTTTATACATCAGAATAATGATTTTGCATGCACATTTTAATGAAACTAAAAAAGCCTACATGCAAATACATAAAACATATGGCCTTATAGCCAAGCTAATGACCAAAAATACACTGGAATTCCCAGGTCACACCCAAAGTCAAACAATTATTTAATTTACCAACCACTTCTCAGAACTGAAATATTCAGTTGTCCAGTTGACTGTCTCCTAATTTAGAGAAAAACACACAAAAAAGCTGTAATCATTAAATAAGCTACTATCGTTGCGGTTTATTTGAACTACAGTGCTTGGTGGGTCTTGGGACCAGTAGTGCAGCATGCTTTCTAACCCTGAATGGTGTACAAAGGCAGAAGACTGAAATTTTAGTACAGACAGCTTCAGTGCTGTCTTTTCATCTTCCCTCATCAACATCCTCACCACCAGCCTCCTCATAGAAGGGGGTGTGGTTTTTCATCAAACTCTAAAAATGTGCCAGGATCAGCAACAACAGCTCCGTTTAGCAGTTCCTTGTCTGAGATAATTATTTAGCCAGGCTACTCATCCGTTTTAATATACACAGAAATGTATAAATAGATAAATAAAATAAAAAAAACTCTCAGCTGCTGCAACACCGCTTGAAAGGCAGAGCTGCCAATCACGGTATCTAAAAAAGGCCAAAATCAACAGCGGAGCTGAGTCGATTTCTGCAGAGGTGCAGTATACTGCTGCATTGACCTCACAAGTCCTGAACTGGCACGACCACCTTCACGCATCAGCTGAGGAAACAAAACACAGACAACATGAGCTGCACCTGACTGGCACCAAACAGCTGCAGATAGGCAGTCTCAATATTGCATTCAAGATGAAGAAACCCTAAATGCCACGCTCTAGCTGCGTCTCTCCGTAGGTATCACTCCTGGCAACTTTCAGGTTAAACACGTCGATACTTTCTCATACAGGCAACAAAACAGTAGTCCATCCCAGATGCTAGCTGCTTATTCTGCGTACAGACAACTAGTACCACAGCCAAAGGGTCAACTGTCCAGCCTGGGTTGATTAGACGGCAGCAATCTCTGCACTACACAAACTTGAATAAAAAAGCAAAGTGATCATGGGTGGTATTAATCTCAGTTAATGCAGAATGCAAGGGGATTACAGCATCACCAATTACTGTACCTGAAGCCCCCCTCCCCTTAAAAAAAAAAATGGAAAATCCTGAGAGGACCTTACATGAGACATCAGCACGGTGCCTTTGCTCGCCTAGTATGGAGGAAGCATGTGTGTGCGTTTTCTCTGTCTTGTGCAAGTTGGTGTGTGAGCCAGCATTAACACACATTAGTACAGTGGGGGCCCAGCCAAGCCTGCTGCAATTGGTCTGATTTAATAAAGCTCTCCAAGGCTGGAGAGGATACTTTCATTAGTAAAGCTGGGTGATCCAGCAAATCTGGAATGGATCTGGTCCAAGATCATTATTAAACAAGATGTATATAGCACCAACATATTATGCAGCGCTGTACATTAAATAGGGGTTGCAAATGACAGACAGATACAGACAGTGACACAGGAAGAGAAGAGGACCCTGCCTAGAAGAGCTTACAATTTAGGAGGATTCAAAACATTTGCTAGCAAATAGCAAATGACTCAAAAAATCTATTCCAGATTTCCTGGATTACCCAGTTTCCCTGATAAAATTGTATCCCTTCCAGCCTTGGAGAGCTTTAACCCCCCTATAATCCTGAGTGTGACTCGCGGTGGATTTTCAATGGAAAAAGCGGTAATCCCAAGTCACACTCAGGGTCACTTACCTTGCTCCATCGCTGTCCTCCAGCCTCCTGCTTGTCCCTGCAGGTTCTGGGGACACGTCTTCTTCCTCTGATCTCCAGCCGCAAACTGCAGAGACGTTCAATCCAATACAAAGAAATCTTTATATAATATAATTATATTATTCATACTACTGTACAGTTATATTACAGGTTTCACTATTTTTTTAACAGATTTGTGTGTTTTTTTAAAAGTTTATTATTAAATGTATTAAATATTGGACATATTTCAGTGAGTTATGCCTAAGAATTATAGACCTACAATGTAAAATAAATTTCCACGCAAAACAATGTAACACTTTTTGCATGGAAATACATGACTCGGGTAGCTTGGATCATCACCCCCTCTCACCTTAAACCCCTTTAAACCATTTTTCCTCCCCTCCCCCAATTTTCACTATCCATTTTTCACCAAAAATCGTTCCCGCACTTAACCAAATTTTTGATTTCAAACCTTTTCCGCACCCTACTTTCACTATCTTCGCCTTCAAAATTCTCCCACCCCCTCTTGCTTACCAGCCATCCCTCCCTCTTTCTCCAAAAAGCACAGACACCTGTTTTGGGTTAAAATGGCTGGCAAGCAGCCGTTTATTTAACAAAATTTAAGCTTCTTTTTATTAAACAATAAATAACCAATAAATAACCATCCTAAATAACATGTGAAATAACTTACAATAAATAACATACATTACCATAATTTAACATTAAAATTATCATCACAATAACATATCATATATTATATAATATATAATAACATATTATTAGCATATTAATAACCAATAATATTTCAAAATTGCTAAACCCATAGTTTGAAACACAAAATCATTTAAAAACAATACAGTGAATAAATTAAAAAATCTATATATTAAAAAAAAAAAAATGTAATTTAAAAACAAAATAAAAAAATACATTATATACTCATAGTATTATACATACTGTAAAATAAATGTTCCTGAAAACAATGTACTGCTTTTACACATAAAAATCCAATGTATTGCATTCAATACAGTTATTTTGTATTGAATGCAATACAAATGAATTTTGAATCTCCCGCCCCGCCCGGCCGGGACGTACATATGCACCAACGTCACTGGGAACTACCGGTGACTCATCGGATGCAGAAGCAGGAAGAAGAGAGAAGAAGACGGAGATCGCGGCGCTGGCTAGCGCACTGTAGCCTCCTCCCTGGGCAATCCTAGCAGTCGCCCCTCCGGCCCTACCTTTGCTCTTCTGGCACCCCACCACACATAGGAGTGACCCAGTATCCAAACTAAGCAGTGGTGCCCTCCTGTAATAAAACAAACATTTTACCAACCTACAACAACTTCTTCCGCCCCGCCCCACCAACTAACCCCCCTATGAACCCCCCCCATCTTACAACAGATGTGGCCGAATGTACAACCAGAACCTTCTCGATTCCCACCGCCCAATCCTCCGAATAACCCTCTCCCCTAGGCTCCATCTGGCCGCCTCAATCCTAAAGGAATGGGACGAGTAACCCTTCGGATCTTTACCCATACTCACCAAACATTTTTTAAACACCGCTATGAACTGAAAACAGGACAAAAAGGTCCCGTTTTCATGCAACAACAAAGGCCCTTCTGTCCTAGGCCTCTGTCTGATGAAGTCCCCCACTACCTTAACCGAGCAGACAGGGGACCCCACCATCCTAAAAAGTTGTATTCGAAAACCTTTCCCAAACTGGTCAGTCTTAGACTTGCAGATCCACACACTCACCTCATCCTCCGACCAAGTGACATCCTGCCACACTACTCCCCCAGCCCAGTCCCGGGCAGGGCTAACCAATTCCCCAATCCTCATTGCCCCAAAAAACGCTAAAACAAACGCTGCCTTAAGGAGGAATTTTGAACCCTTGCATACCCGTGCTATGCGCTCCAACAACTCCCCCAACAACGCAAAGGAAACCGGCCTCCTAGTATCCAGAGACCTCTTTCCTTTCCTATAACCTTTAACAGCCTGTCTTACTAAAAATGTTTTCGTCAGATCCCTCTCCCCTTGCAACTTAAACCAAAATGCCATACCCGCTAATTTCTTATTGACCCCTGCCACTGACACACCTCTAGCAAAATCCTACACCAACCAAAACAACAATAGGTGCACTGCATTCTCTCCTGTCCTCCCACCTCCAAACTGCCTGCATTACTGATCCCACTCTCTCCAAACCCCCGCATAACTTGTCCAAGTGCTCTCACTCACCGACCTTTGTACCATCTCACCAATCAGGCCAATGCAAGTCCCCACAGTTTCACTGGACAAGGCTCCCCTCGCTGCTCCGCCTCTGGCGCCAGCGCACGAAACCTGTCCCACTGGAAATGGGAAATGAGACAATGCATCAGCCACAACATTTTTAACCCCTGGAATATGTCGCACAAACAGATAGATGTTATGCTGCAAGCACCTCAGCACTAAATGAATAGTTCCAGCACCACCAAATTCTTCACCAGCTCTGCTTCCACCCACTCTTGAGGCCACGCCCCCGCTCCACTTACCCTAAAAATAGGCGCCAAAACACGTAGACCCCGCCACATCAGTGTACAACTCCAAATCCACTGCCAGGATTGGCCCTTACAACCACATAGCCTTCCCATTGAACAAAACCAAAAACATTTTCCACACCTTCAAATCTACCTTCACTTCTTCGGACAAACGCACAAAGTGTGACGGCGATTTTACTCTGGCCGTCGCAGCTACCAACCGTCTACAAAATATTCTAACCATCCTCACCACCCTACATGCAAAGTTCAACTTCCCCAACAAAGACTGTACCTCTCTCAAACGCATCTTCTTCCTGTCACAAGCCCCAACCACTTCCGCCCTCAGTGCTACCAGCATTAGTGTTGATGTTCGAATTCGGGTTGTCCCTATATTCGACCCGAATATGGCTGTTCGAATTCGGATAGACCCGACTCGAAAAACACAGCATAAATTTGGGATTCGACAGCAAAAATTCGGGGAAAAAAAAAAAAAAAAGTTTAAAAAAAACAAAAAATTTTTCTTAAATTGATTTATTTGTATGTGTTTTTATTTTAACTTGTTCCTTTTTTATTTTTTACAGGTTATCTGACAATGACATTATGAATCATAATGTCATTGTGGGATTCCTGGACCGTGGGAGCTTTGCGGTCACAGCTAATTGAAAGCAGGTGCCTTCAATTAGCTGTAACCGCAGCCAATACGAGGGCAATAGAGGTTGCATGGAGATACTATCTCCATTCATTACCTCTACTGCTCTGTGATTGGCTGAGAAATAGGAAACCCTGATGACAGCTCAAGCATCATCAGGGTTTCCCTTTCCTCAGCCAATCAGGGAGCAGAGCGATCAGCGGACCTTTACTATGCTGACAGCTCTGCTCCCTTGATCACTCCCGCAGCCCTAGAGGAGCTGTGACATGTATTCTGTATGTGTAATACAGAATATGGGCACAAGTCTCCCCATTCATCTCTAGTGCTGAATGGCTGAGAAATGTAAAACCTCAGCCAGAGCACTAGGGGTAAATGTCCTCATTTAACCCCTAGTGCCCTGCAATCCCTCACTGTCAGGAGGATTTCCAGGGCTCTGTTCATTGCAACCCTGGAAATCCTCCTGTCGTTGGGATAACCTGTAAAAAAAAAAAAAAGTTTAATTACACAAACACACACACATTAATAAAAATAATTTAACATTAAAGCCTTGTCCTATTTTTTACTTATATTTTAACCCTTTCAGGGAATGAGTAAGGGGATTTATGTACCCCTCTACTCATTCCCCAGGGTGGGGCGGTGGAGATCTGGGAGTCTCCTTATTAAAGGGGGGTTCCAGATTCCAAAGTCCTGCTAAAAATGTTTATAAAAGCCCCCATTGTTTTCAGTGGAAGCTTTCATAAAAGCTTAAAAACGCTTGAAAAAGCCTCCATTAAGTTCAATAAAAGCGTTTTCCCGCGTTTATCCAGCGTTTTAATTTTTAAATGTTGCAAGCAACGTTTAAGATAACGCTCAAAAACGTGCCTGAAGGAAACGTCCTGGTGTAGATTAGCCCATGGGAATGCAGTCCGTGTAGACTAAAGCTGCATACACACGTCCAATAATTATCGTTAGAAACGACTGACGAACGACCGATGAACAACCGATTGGGCAAAAAAAAGTGACCAAGGGCGCCGACGAACGAGGATTGTCGTTGGAAATGAACGACTGCCACGGTGGATCTGATTGGCCGACGATCTTTCACTATCTATCGTGTGTACAGTATCGTGTCGTTCAGTGATTGTGCATGTTTCTGCGGTACACTTTCTCCTTTACATGTCCCTCCCTGCATCGTTCAAACGATTGTATCTAGTGTGTGGACACTGTTGGTGGATTATATATGAACGATCATATTGTTACAGCATGTACAGAATTGTGCACAATATGATTGTTCAAGTATAATCGTGCATAATCGTTGATCGGTCGTAATCGTTCGTTTTCTAACAATAATTATTGAAAGTGTGTACCTAGCTTTAGCCTAAAATTGATTTGACAGGTGCTCTTTAATCTTCACGTGAAGTACAGGGGTATGTAATAGTGTTATGTATCCTTTTACAATGTATCTTTTTATGTATCCTTTTATTATGTATCTTTTTACATCTGTTTGGAGGCTGTAGAAGCTCTACACAGTGCTGAAAAAAACCCAAATTTTTCCTCCCATTGACTTTAATGGTGTTCGACTTTGACATTCGACCATCCAAATTTTTTTGCTATATTCGAGCGAATAGCTGCTGAATCGAATAGTGAGCTATTCGACCAACACTAACCAGCATGTCTTGCGGCAACCTGCTCTCCATAGCTACGGAATCTAACTCAATGCCCAGGAATGTAATCATTAAACCTGGGCCTTCGTTTTTTTCCGCCGCCAAAGGTACACCAAAACGATCCGCCACATGCTGTAACGTCCCCAACAAAACCCTACAAACAGAACTATCCGGGGGCCCGATCAACAAAAAATCATCCAAATAATGATTCCACTCCCGCTACCAACTTAACAAACCACTCCAAAACAAAAAAGTGCTAAATTGTTCAAACAGTGCGCAGGAAATGGAGCAACCCATGGGCAAGCACCTGTCTACGAAATACTCCCCCTGCCACTTGCAACCTAACAAACGCACACACTAGGGGTGTACCGGCAATAAATGAAAAGCGGCCTCAATGTCCGCTTTTGCCATCAACACACCTTTTCCATAGCGCCGTACCCACCGAATAGCAGCATCCAGAGATGTGTAAGCCTCGGAGCACAATTCCGGGTCAATGCCATCATTTACCGAACCCCCCCTGGCGGGAATGATAAATGATGAATCAATCTAAACTTACCTGGCTCCTTTTTGGGGACTAAGCCCAACGGTGAAACCACCAGGCCTTCCAGTGGCGGCATCTCAAAGGGGCCGCTCATCCGTCCTAGCCCCACTTCTTTCTCCAATTTTGCTGTCACTACCTCTGGATGCTGCAACATCTGTTAGAACAACAGGCAATTCGCAGGGAATCCAAAAACCATTCTCAAAACCCTCCTCCAATATTCTAGCCGCTGCCCGGTCAGGATACTTACTTGGAAAAGGCCGCATCCTTGCGATGATCACTGGCGTCATTCCTTTTTCCAGCGTCATCCCCCCCCCGACTTGCCGCATGCTTAAAACACCTGGCAAGCCCGTGGTTACCTCCACATCCTGAACATTCGTGGCGGAAACGGCATGTCCCGCCGAATTTGCATGTGCCCTCATTGAACAGCATTCACTCCATACTTCTTTCCGGCCGGCGATCCAACTCCTTGTGGCCCACCCCCCCCCCTGAAAAAACTGTTGTCCACTGGACCTCCCCACTGTCATGATCCTCATCCAAAGACCAATGTCTTTGTGATCCCAACGCAATGACGGTCTCACTGCCTTCCGCTAACGAAATTGTTCGTCATACCGCAGCCAGGCAGTGCCCCCGTAAAACAGGTGCGCTTCCCTCATAGTGTCCAGGTAGCAAAATAAACCCGCACGCAGCTCTGGCTGACATTCCCCCAGTAGGCTGGCTAAGATACTAAACGCCTGTAACCAGTTTAGGACGGTGCGAAGAATCAAGCGATGACGCCATTGCTTGCTTTCATCCTTGTGGCCCTCCCCCGCCGGCCTAACGACATTGAAGCGCTCTAAAGGCAAAAGAGAAAATATTTCGATGTAATCACTTTTCAAAATCTTCTTGCGAACTTCCTCCTTTAAGTGCGCTCCCAGCAGGCCCTCGAAGCACACGTAGACTTCTCCTCTCGCTGCATCTCCCACGCCGTCCGTCGACGCCGACCTACTTGTCTGCTCCTGTCCTTTAAATATACCACTGCCTGCTTCCCCTTCCCCTACACTTGATACCACTGACCCCTCACACGACCTTTCTCCGCTAAACTCCATCTGCCCCCCCCAAACTACCTCCTTTTTGAACGCTACCCTCCCCCCCATAGACCCCTGCTTGATCGCCTGCATGACCTCCCTGAATCAGCGGGGAAAGAAGACCCTGTTGAGCTGGAATCCAGTCTGGCATCTAGAGCTGGGTAGTGGGAGGAGGAGGCGGTGGGCCCTGAGACGGAGCAAGGAGGGCATTAGAAGTTAGGACCATCACCTATATGGACAGTGTAGAAGCTGTAGCTATTGGAGACATGAATGGATGAGCGAGATTCCAATCTGTCCCTACCTACTATGTAGCGAAAACAAATGAATGGGATTGGGCTTGGAGGAATCAGCGGGGAAAGAAGACCCTGTTCAGCTGGAGTCAAGTCTGGCATCTAGAGCTGGGTACTGGGAGGAGGAGGCGGTGGGCCCTGAGACAGAGCAAGGACGCCATTAGTGGTTGAGGCCATCACCTATACGGACAGTGTAGAAGCTGTAGCTATTGGAGACATGAATTGATGAGCGAGATTCCAATCTGTCCCTACGTGCTACTATGTAGCGAAACCACATGAAAGGGATTGGGCTTGGCTGAATCAGCGGGGAAAGAAGACCCTGTTGAGCAATCAGCGGGGAAAGAAGACCCTGTTGAGCTGGAGTCTAGTCTGGCATCTAGAGCTGGGTACTGGGAGGAGGAGGCGGTGGGCCCTGAGACGGAGAAAGGAGGGCATTAGAAGTTAAGGCCATCACCTATATGGACAGTGTAGAAGCTGTAGCTATTGGAGACATGAATGGATGAGCGAGATTCTAATCTGTCCCTACCTACTATGTAGCGAAACCACATGAAAGAGATTGGGCTTGGAGGAATCAGCGGACAAAGAAGACCCTGTTCAGCTGGAGTCTAGTCTGGCATCTAGAGCTGGGTAGTGGAAGGAGGAGGCGGTGGTCCCTAAGACGGAGCAAGGAGGGCATTAGAAGTTGAGGACATCACCTATATGGACAGTGTACAAACTGTAGCTAGTGTAGACATTGCCTTGTAGGGCACTGACTTTTCCTATCTGCTAGCTGTACCTTTCTAAAATGCAGCATGGACAGCCTTGTTAACTGGCATCTACAGCTGGATACTGGGTACTGGGCAGGTGGCAGCAGTAACGGCAGGAGGAAGAGGTGGTGGGCTCTGGAACAAAGTGTGGACGGCATTAGTATCTGGCATCTAGAGTTTGGTACTGGGCAGGCGGCAGCATCATTTGGAGTGTGGACGACATTAGTAATTGGCATCTAGAGTTGGGTACTAGGCAGGCAGCAGCAGTAACAGCATGATTCGAAGGCGGAGGGCCCTGAGACAAAGTGTGGATGGCATTAGTGTCTGGCATCTACAGTCGGGTACTGGGCAGTGGCAGCATAATTTACAGCAAGAGTAGGAGGCGGTGAGCTCTGAGACGGAGCGTGGACGGCATTAGTGTCTGGCATCTAAAGTCAGGTACTGGGCAGGCGGGAGCATCATTCACAGCAGGAGGAGGAGGCGGTGGGCTCTAAGACGGAGCGTGGAGGGCATTAGTGTCTGACATCTACTGTCGGGTACTAGGCAGGTGGCAGCATCATTTACAGCAAGAGGAGGAGGAGGAGGCGGTGTGCTCTGAGACGGAGTGTGGACGGCATTAGTGTCTGGCATCTACAGTCAGGTAATGGGCAGGTGGCAGCATCATTTACAGAAAGAGGAGGAGGCGGTGGGCTCTGAAACTGAGCGTGGACGGTATTAGTGTCTGGCATTTACTGTCGGGTACTAGGCAGGTGGCAGCATCATTTACAGCAGGAGGAGGAGGCGGTGGGCTCTGAGGCAAAGTGTGGACGGCATTAGTATCTTGCATCTAGAGTTTGGTAGTGGGCAGGCGGCAGCATCGGTTACAGCAGGAGGAGGAGGTGGTGGGCTCCAAGGCAAAGTGTGGACGGCATTAGTATCTTGCATCTAGAGTTGGGTACTGGGAAGGCGGCAGCAGTAACAGGCAGCAGGAGGCGGTGGGCCCTGTTACGGATTATGGACCGCATTGGTGGTTGAGGCCATCACCTCTATGGACAGTGTAGAAGCCCTAGCTAATTGAGACATGAATGGATTAACGAAAATCACTCTTTCTATACCTACTATCTAGTGAAACCACATAATAGGGAATGGACTTGGAATATGTGGGGAAATACATACATTTTTTATAATTTGTGGATATCTAGCAAGTGCTGTCACAGTTAAATATCTGTATTTGTTTCACATAAATACATACATTTTTATGGGTTTTAGGATACCACTTGCTATCTATCAAAATAAACAGAAAAATGTCTGTATTTCTGTAAAAAAAATACAGATATTTCATTCTGATCCTACTTGCTATCTATCAAAAAAGCCATATAAAATGTCTGTATTTCTGTAAAAAAATTCAGATATTTATTTTTGGTAACACTTGCTATCTATCCAAAAGGACAGAAAAATATATGTATTTCTCTACTAAAAATACAAATATTTAATTATGAATCACACAGCTCCATTACAAGTGATATTGGCCTCAAAGTAGATAAAGGCAGAGGGCTCTGAGGGGGGTGCTCGGTAAAAAAAAAAATAGCCAGTTACACAGCTCCATTGCAAGTTATAGACCTCAGAGACAGAGTAGAGGTAGAGGGCCACTAGGGTGAAGAGTAGAAGGAGATGCGGAAAGGCTGTGAACGTGCTCTTCCCATCAAGGGAAGCAGTTGACGACTAATCAGTACAAGTAAAAGTGATTCGGTCAACATTTTCTGCGGAGAGCCGAATCGGCTTGTCACGCACTACTCCCCCAGCTGCACTGAACTCTCTTTCAGATAACACACTTGCGGCTGGGCAGGCAAGGATCTGAATGGCATGTTCTGCCAGCTCCGGCCACTGCTCAAGCTTGGATACCCAGTAGCTCAGTGGGTCCTGGCTTCCCAGGTTGCAGATGTCCCATGCAGAGCTCATGTATTCCTTCACCATGACTGAGTACCGCTGCTCAGTGTCATTGGCAATTGCTGCACGACTGGGAGCTTGCTTCTGCTGAAAAAAAGCCTGCATAGTTTGGTTTAGATGACCTCTGCTGCCCATGCCGACCTCTACCGTTGCTTAAAGCAGTTGTTTGGCTCCCATGGCTGGTGGAACTACCATAGGGATCCTTGCTGCTGCTGGCAGTCGGAAAGGCTGAGCACAAGTCCTTTACAAGCACTTCTTTGTAGTGCTGCATTTTAGGTCCCCTGTATTGGGGCAAGATGAGTTGTTGTATCTCAGGCTTGTAACATGGATCCAGTAATGTACCAATAGTCGTCTTTGTTTTTATGTGTTGTATACGTGGATCTTTGGCTATGCACTCCTGCATGAAGGTTGTCATGTGGCTCAAACTACCCAAAGCTGAGGTAATTCTGGACCCACACTCCTGTGGGTCGAACAGCAACACAGGGTCGTCCTTCTCCTCCTCCGCCTGGTCTTGCCATCCACGGAACATGCCGCCTTGTGTTTGGGTAGATGGATGCCATGTACCCTCAATATCCTCCTCTGCCCCTTCCTCCCCTTTTCCCATGCCTGCAATGTCCTCCTCATCCTCTTCCACCTCCTCCTCTTCCTGGGTTTGTGGTGCACTATGCCTAGTAGGCACACATGTGTGAGATGATGTTGGAAACGTCATCTCTTGATGCAGCGTCTGCTCTGTGTCGTGTCCGAGATCCACCATCATCTGTTCCAGCAGACATATGATGGGGATAGTGTCACTGACACAGGCCTGATCTCTGCTGATCATCCTGGTGGCCTCTTTCAAAAGGTGAAAATACAGTGCACAAGTCCTCAATTTGCAGCCACTCCGCAGGGCTGAAGAAAGGTAGTGTAGGTATACGACTGAAACGAACGGACTCTGACACATAATCCACCACCGCTTTCTGTTGTTCAGCCAGCTGCTGCAGCATGTAAAAGGTGGAATTCCAACGTGTGGCCACATAACAAATTAACCAGTGCACTGGCAGGTTGAGATTTCGCTGTAAATCCACCAATCTGGCACTGGCTGTGTACGACCCGCGGAAATGCGCTGACAACTTTCTGGCCTTCAGCAACAGTGGCTGGAGGCCTGGGTAATTCCTAAGGAAGCACTGTACTATCAGGTTCATGACATGAGCCAGGTAAGGTACGTGTGTGAGTTTCCCACAACGCAGGGCTGCCAGCAGATTGGCCCCATTGTCACACACGACCTTGCCTGGCTGAAGTCTGTTAGGAGTTAGCCATATGTCCTCCTGCTCCCGCAAGGCACTGAGAAAGGCTGCGCCCATGTGGCTGAGGGAACCCAGGCTTCACAACCACAGGACTGCGTGGCAACGTCTGAATTGTGCACCGAAATAGCAAACTGCAGGTTGTTGCTGGCGGTGAACAGATGCTGCCGAATGGGAGGTGCTGGTGCTGGGTCTCCATGGCAAAGTGTCCCTGGAGGAAGAGGTTGAGGCACAAGAGTCAAAGGAGGAGGTGGAAGTGTAGGTCGAGGAGGAGATTGCATGGCGATGTGCTCTGGGTGGAGCTAGGTATGCAGGCCTTCCTGCAGCTGCATCTTCCCCTGCTGCCATCAAAGTTACCCAGTGAGCTGTATATGAAATATATCTTCCCACTCCATGCTTGCTCGACCAACTGTCGGTTGTCAGGTGCACCTTGCCAGAAACTGAGTGCTGCAGGGCCATGGACACATTGCTCTGCACATGTTCTTGCAAAGCAAGAACACATTTTTCTGCAAAATACTGTCTCTTAGGCATAACTTACTGTGGGTTCGCGCAGAGGAATGCGTAACGGAACGCATTGGAGTCCACCAGCCAGTAAGGGAGGAGCTCTAACGCAATCAGCCGTACAATTGCCGCATTGATTAGCTTTGTTTTGGGGTCATTTGGGCCATATTTCCTCTTGCGCTCCAGCATCTGGGGGATGAAAGGTTGGATGCTGCTAATGCTAACCACAGAAACATTGGACGATGGGGTAGAAGTTGTGGGGGATGGGAATGATGCCTGGTCCTGACTGCTCCCGCTCACCGCTGGTGGAGCCTGAAAAAGGTAATGCTCGGCTACATGCCACACTCAAATTGCTGGCAGCAGCACTTTTTTTCACTTTGACAAAGCAAGTCAAGCAGCACAGAAAGGTTGTGATGCTATCAGCAAATCTCTGTCAGGAGTGGTAAATGCAGGCACGCCCTGGCCTTATATAGGCCAATGGGTGCCTGTGTGGCATGCAGTGACAGACAGCCAATTAGAAATTTTGAGCTCAGCAATCTGCTTGCACAGTTCCTCAATGGGCAAGCTGTCTCAAGAAGCCGACATTTTGTCTGTGACTTTCTGTCAGGATCTCCCCAGGTAGGTACCACGGAATCACTCAAGGAGCAGAGTCTAAGTGACACCAGGTCTTCACCAGGGCACCCCGCAAGGGGTGATGGGCCAGTAGCCTGGAGGCCACGGGGTTCTTTGCTGCTGGAGGTCACCAGGTCGCGACCCTTGGGGTCACCCCACCTGAGGAGGAAGGCTGGAGCTGCCTCGGTGTAGAGACAGGTGGCAGGCCAATGCAGTACAGGGCCCAATAAGTGTCAGGGCAGGCGGCAGGCAGATACGGTCAGGTTCCAGGCACAGGTCAGGGCAGGCAGCAGACAGAAAAAGTCAGATTCCAGGCACAGGTCAGGGCAGAAGTCACAAGGGAGCAATGCAGGGTATCAAGGTAGCTGGTGCAAAGTCACAGCACCAGCCTCCATTACTGCTGAGACTAAATAGCCTCTGCCCCTTTAAGGAGCTCCTCCTCCCTGTGCTGTGTTAATGTGAGCAAGACAGGAAGTGAGTGAGTGCTGCATTTGGCAGCTCGACAGGGTACACAGGCACGGGATGCAGCAGGGCGGTTTAGCAGGGACTGTTGTGGGAACCGACAGGTATTGTGACAATGACTATCTGCTTAAGTACTCCTCTACTAAAATCACATTACAATCTGAATTAGAAGGCTATTTCCTCAAATACGCTAACTCCTGAGGTGTCCACACTCTGGGAAGCTCATAAAGCAGTAATTAGGGGGCACTGTATCAAAGAGTCCTCCCAGCTTAAAAAAATAAGACAGTTCAAAGGCTTCAACTTACCCAGCAACTGCGGTTGTTGGAACAAAAACTTTCAGAACATCTGTCCAAATCAATCCTTCGTAAAATATTGTCAACTCATAACCAATTGTAAGAACTAGAGCTAGGTCAGGTGGAAAAAAACTTTACTATACACCGCAAAGACATTATGATAAAGGTAATAAAGCAGATAGCCTCCTGGCCAAGATGGCTCGTGATAAAGCAGCCAAACCAATTCCTGGAGCAATTAAGGATGCGGTGATGAGGCATGATCATGAGCATATTGCTCGGATCTTTAGTGAATACTATAAAAAGCTATACACCACAGTTCATACGGATCAACAAGCTATGCGTTCCCAGCTAAGCTCTAAAATTAATGCATATCTATCCCATAGCTCCCTACCCACTCTGACAGAGTCAGCGGTGGAATCCCTGAATTGGATAACCCCGAATGAGATCGCTGCGGCTATTAAAACACCAGTCAAATAAGGCCCCTGGCCCAGATGGACTACCATATTTTTAAGTAGTGTTGGTGTTCGAATTCGGGTTGTCCTTATATTCAACCCAAATATGGCTATGGACCCGACCCGAAAAACACAGGATTTGACGGTAAAATTTGGGGATAAAAAATGTGTTGAAAAAAAAAATTAAAATTAATTTTAAAGTAATTTATTGAATGTTTGTGTTTTTTTAACTAACTTTTTTTTTTTTTTACAGGCTTTCCCACAATGACATTATGATTCCACCGGCTGTGCAGCCGTGGGAATCCTCCTGTTATTGCGGGATCTCCGGGCACTATAGGTGATGAATGGGGACTTGTCCCTATTCATCACCTGTAGTGCCCTGTGTTGTTGGATGGAGTTTCTCTTTCCAACAACACATACTACATCGCTGCAACAGCGATAGTGGGAAACTGACTTCACCTGTAGTGCCCTGTATTCTTGGATAGAGAAACTCTATCCAAGAATACATAGTAGTAGCACAGCGCGGCAACAGCGATCGCTGTTGCAGCGCTGTACTATGTGTTGTTGGATAGAGAAACTCTATCCAACAACACATACAACTAGTAAAGGATTGCTCTTGCAATCCTTTAATAGACCCTAAAAAAAAACAAATTCTCACACTATCGACTTCAGTGGTGTTCAAATTCGACATTTGATCACCCGGAGAATTTCTCACTATTCGATCAAATAGTGAGATATTCGACCAACACTAATTATAAGTCACTCAACTTTACTCTCATTCTGCACATGACTTCTTTATTTAATAGTTTCCTAGACAGGTCAACAATTCCCACACAAATGCTACACTCCCACATATCAGTATTCCTGAAACCGGATAAGGATCCCTCCGACCCAGCCAGCTATTGTCCAATTGCCCTTCTCAACTTCGACTTGAAAATATTTACCAGGATATTGGCCACACGTCTGTGTCCATTGCTGCCTTCCCTTATATCCAGAGAGCAAGTGGGTTTTATTATAGGCCGTCAGGCAGCGGACAATACGAGGAGGACTATCTTCTGCATCGATGCCATTAACAAATTAGATCAGGGTGCATTAATTCTTAGCCTGGATTCTTAGCCCTTATTCCTGAATTCTTAGCCTTTAATAGGCTTAGTTGGCCTTTCATAATTGAAATGCTACGTAAAGTTGGAATAAGAGGTCCTTTCTTACAAGTAATCAGAGTGCTATATTTGGCACCCACGGCAAAAGTTAAGTTCCCACATGCTTTCTCACCCAAGATCTATATAAAAATGGCACTCGACAGGGATGCCCCCTATCCCCTTTACTTTTGTATGTATAGAGCCTTTAGCTCAGCATATAAGAAAACACCTGCACATCTCTGGAATAAATGTAAAAGGGGCAAAATTCACCATAACCCTATATGTTGATGACATCCTAAATTCTACTACAAACCCCCACATTTCTTTATGCGGATTTGGCAGCATATGGCGCAGTGTCCGGATATAAAGTTAACCCTACAAAAACAGAAGCCTTGCCGTTGAATCTACCCACTGAGATACTTTAGAACTTGCAGGCTAGAACTTGAAATTTCCCTTATCGCTGGAAAACAGATTGCATAAAATACATAGGAATTTTTCTTACCCCCACATTTCAAACACTATAAAACAGTAATTACCCAAAGATGTTTATAGAGATATAAGAAATCTGTTACATAAGTGGAAATCCCTACCTACCGTATTTTTTGCCGTATAAGACGCACTTTTTCTTCCCCAAAACTGGGGGGGAAAAGTTAGTGCGTCCTATACGACAAATGTGTTATAAAATAATTAAAATAATATACTTACCCGATACCCGGATCCTTCGTGTGTCTCTGGCTGCATGCAGCGTGTGTTCTCCTCTCCTCTGCCAGCATCGTGTCTCCTGTCTGTAAAGCAGAGCGAAAGAAGCCGGCACAGCGCCACCTGCTGTTCCCTGTCCTAACTGCCGTACAGTGGAAAAAAAGCACAGAGTGATCAGAAGATGGCACATGAGTGATCAGAAGGGGAATACCGGTATGAATGGCACATGAGTGATCAGAAGGGGAATAATCTTTCAGAATATTTTTTTTCTAGATTTTCCTAAAATTGGGTCCGTCTTATATTCCGGAGCGTCTTATACGGCGAAAAATATGGTATCTCTTTTTGTTGGGCGTATAGCCTGAATAAAGATGAAAATACTCCCTAAGCTGCTCTATTTATTTGAAACTAGTGTTGGTCGAATATCTCACTATTCGATTCGACAGCTATTTGCTCGAATAGGCCAATATTGTTCGGGTTATCGAACGTCGAATTCGAACACCATTAAAGTCAATAGGGGGAAAATTCGGGTTATTTTTCGGGACTGTTCTACAGCCTACATATACATTTAAAAAGACATGTCAAGACTCCAAGCTCTGCACAACACTGTAAAAAAATCAGGAAAGCTTTTTTATGTTGCTGGCAAGGCCATTTTATGGGGCGGTCAAGGGAACATGCCGGATTTTATACAGGCCTCCAAGTAGAGGCAGAGAGGGCCCTGAGGGGGTTCCTCCAGTCCAGAAATTAGCCACCAGGTTTCACAAGCCATACACAGGCTTCAGAGTAGAGGCAGAGAGCCCTGAGGGGGGTCTTTCAGTCAAAAAATTTGACATTTACACAGCTCTGTTACAAGTTATATAAGCCTCACAGTAGATAGAGGCAGAGGGCCCTGAGGGGGTTCCTCCGGTCCAAAAATTAGCCGGTTACACAGCTCTGTTACAAGTGATATAGGCCTCAAAGTGGATAGAGGCAGAGGGCCCCAAGGGGGAGAAGCTCCGTACAAAAATTAGTCAGTCACACAGCTCCATTACGCACCCCTATTTAATTTATATAGCTGCATAATGTGTTTACACTATATAAATCCTGTTTAAAAATAATAAAAATAATTGCTAGCTGGCATCATGACCTGGATGACATGTGTTAGGAATGACACCCATAAAGTTGTGGACAAGTAGTGCGGTGACATTAGGCAAAAGGATGGAGGACCAGAGACGGAGCGTGGGTCAGCGAGAGCAGTAGCAATGTGTGGCCTCTGATCATCTATCGCCAGGGAGACCGGATTGGTAAGAGTTGATAACTGGCATCTCGAGCTGGGTGTAGTGCATCGTCAATGCCACCTAGAAGTGTATAATACAATTTTTGTGAATGGAGTACTGACAGGCGGCAGCAGCAACAGCAGGAGGACGGTGGGCCCTGAGACGGAGCGTGGACGGCATTGGTAACTGGCATCTAGAGCTGGGTATAGTGCATCATCAATGACACCCAGAAGTGTACAGTTTTAATGAATGGAGTACTGACAGGCGGCAGCAGCAACAGCAGGAGGAGGAGGCGGTGGGCCCTGAGACGGAGCGTAGAGGGCATTGGTAACTGGCATCTAGAGCTGGGTGTAGTGCATTGTCAATGACACACAGAAGTGTGTAATACAATTTTTGTGAATGGAGTACTGGACAGGCAGCAGCAGGAGGAAGAGGTGGTGAGCCCTGAGACAGAGCGTGGACCACATTGGTAACTGGCATATAAAGCTGGGTATAGTGCATCGTCAATGACACCCAGAAGTGTGTAATACAATTTTTGTGACTGGAGTACTGGACAGCCGGCAGCAGCAACAGCAGGAAGAGGAGGACAGAGGGCTCCGAGACGGAGCGTGGACGGCATTGGTAACTGGCATCTAGAGCTGGGTGTAGTGGATCATCAATGAAACCCAGAAGTGTACAGTTTTAGTGAATGGAGTACTGACAGGTTGCAGCAGCAACAGCAGGAGAAGGAGGAGGTGGGCCCTAAGACGTAGCGTGGACGACATTGGTAACTGGCATCCAGAGCTGGCTGTAGTGCATCGTCAATGACACAGAAAAGTGTGTGTTACAATTTTTGTGAAAAGAGTACTGGACAGGCGACAGCACCAACAGCATGAGGAGAAGGCAGTGGGCCCTGAGACAGAGCGTGGACGGCATTGGTAACTGACATCTAGAGCTGGGTGTGGTGCATCATCAATGCCACCCAGAAGTTTACAATTTTAGTGAATTGAGTACTGACAGGCGGCAGCAGCAGGAGGAGGCAGGGGGCCTTTTTTGATAGATAGCAAGTGGGATAAGAATGAAATATCTGTATTTTTTTTAGAAAAATACGGAAATTTTTCTGGCTTTTTTGATAGATAGCAAGTGGTATTAGAATTAAATATCTGTATTTTTTTTTAGAGAAATACAGAAATTTTTCTGGCTTTTTTGATAGATAGCAAGAGGTATCAGAATTAAATATCTGTATTTTTTTGAGAGAAATACACATTTTTTTTACTTTTTTGATAGATAGCAAGTGGTATCAGAATTAAATATATGTATTTTTTTTTGAGAAATACAGAAATTTTTCTGCCTTTTTTGATAGATAGCAAGAGGTATCTAAAATTCTGATACCTTCTGCTATCTATCCAAAATGCCAGAAAAAAATCTGTATTTCTCTCCAAAAAATACAGATATTTAATTCTGATACCTCTTGCTATTTATCAAAAAAGCAAGAAACATTTCTGTATTTCTCTCAAAAAAATACAAATATTTAATTCTAATACCTCTTGCTATCTATCAAAAAAGGCAGAAAAATGTCTGTATTTCTTTTGAAAAAAATTTAGATATTTAATTCTGATACCACTTGTTATCTATCAAAAAAGCAAGAAAAATTTCTGTATTTCTCTCAAAAAAATACAGATATTTAATTCTGATTCAGAATTAACCAGTTACACGGCTCCATTGCAAGTTATAGGCCTCAGAGACAGAGTAGAGGTAGGGGGCCACGAGGGGGGGGGGGAGGAGATACAGAAGGCTGTGAAAGTGCTCTTCCCATCAAGGTGTCAGCAGGCCATGCAGCAGTTGCCGACTAATCAGTGCACTCTGCAGAGGGGGTGTTAAAGTCATTGCCAATCCAACCCTTATTCATTTTAATAAAAGTGAGTCGTCGATATTTTCTGCGGAGAGGCGAATGCGCTTGTCGCTCACTACGCCCTCAGCTGCACTGAACACTCTTTCAGATTACACACTTGCGGCTGGACAGGCAAGGATCTGAATGGGATGTTCTGCCAGCTCCGGCCACTGCTCAAGCTTGGATGCCCTGTAGCGCAATGAGTTGCAGATGTCCCATGTAGAGCTCAGGTATTCCTGCACCATGACTGAGTAGCGGTGCTGACTGTCATTGGCAACTGCTGCATGACTGGCGGCTTTATTCTGCTCAATAAAAGCATGCATAGTTTGGCTTAGACACCCTCTCTTGCTGCTACCACCCATGCCGCTTAAGGTAGTTGTTTGGTTGCCATGGCTGGTGGAACTGCCATAGGGATCCCTGCTGCTGCTGGCAGCTGGAAAGGCTGAGCACAAGTCCCTTACAAGCACTTCTTGGTAGTGCTGCATTTTAGGTCCCCTGTATTGGGGCAAGATGAGTTGTTCTATCTCAGGCTTGTGACGTGGATCAAGTAATGTAGCAATCCAATAGTCGTCAGTGTTTATTTTTATGTGTTGTATGCGCGAATGTTTGGCTATGCACTCGTGCATGAAGGCTGTCATGTGGGTCAAAGTTCCCACACCTGAGGGAATTCTGGACCAAAACTCCTGTGGGTCGAACAGCAGCACAGGGTCGTCCTCCTCTGCCTGGTCTTGCCATCCACGGAACATGCCACCTTGTGTTTGGGTGGATGGATGCCATGTACCCTCCATATCCTCCTCTGCCCCTTCCTACCCTTCTCCCATGTCTGCAATCTCCTCTTCATCCTCATCCTCCTCCACGTCCTCCTCTTCCTGGATATGCAGTACACTATGCCTAGTAGGCACGCATGTCCGAGATGATGTTGTAAACGTCATATTTTCCTCCAGCGTCCGCTCTATGTCGTGTCCGAGCTCCACCATCATCTGTTCCAGCAGGCATATGATGGGGATGGTGTCACTGACACAGGCCTGATCTCTGCTGATCATCCTGGTCCCCTCTTCCAAAGGTGCTAATACAGTGCACAAGTCCTCAATTTGCAGCCACTCCACAGGGCTGAAATAAAGTAATGTAGGTAAGCGAATGGTTGGAATTCCAACGAGTGGCCACATCACAAATTAACCGGTGCACCGGCAGATTGAGGTTTCGCTGTAAATCAGCTAATCTGGCACTGGCTGTATACCACCGGCGGAAATGCGCTGACAACTTTCTGGCCTTCAGCAACAGTGGCTGGAGGCCTGGGTACTTTCCAAGGAAGCGTCGTACTATGAGGTTCATGACATGGGCCAGGCAAGGTACGTGTGTGAGTTTCCCACAACGCAGGGCTGCCAGCCGATTGGCCCCGTTGTCACACATGACCTTGCCTGTCTGGAGTCCGTGCAGAGTTAGCCGTGTGGCTGAGGAAGCCGAGGCATTGCAACCTCAGGACTGCGTGGCAAGGTCTGACTTGTGTACCGAAATAGCAAACTGCAGGTTGTTGCTGGCGGGAACAGATGATGGTGGATGGGAAGTGCTGGGTCTTCACGGCAAAGTGTCCCTGGAGGAAGAGGTTGAGGCACAACAGTCAAAGGAGGAGGTGGAAGTGGAGGTCGAGGAGGAGATTGCATGGCGATGTGCTCTGGGTGGAGCTAGGTATGCAGGCCTTCCTGCAGCTGCATCTTCCCCTGCTGCCATCAAAGTTACCCAGTGAGCTGTGTAGGAAATATATCTTCACAGTCCGTGCTTGCTCGACCAACTGTCTGTTGTCAGGTGTACCTTGCCAGAGTGCTGGAGGGCCAAAGACACAATGCTCTGCATCATTTGGGCCATATTTCATTGATTGGCTTTGTTTTGGGGTCATTTAAGCCATATTTCCTCTTGCTCTCCAGCATCTGGGGGATGGAAGGTTGGATGCTGCTAATGCTAACCACAGAAACATTGGACGATATGGTAGAAGGAGGGGGATGGCAATGATGTCTGGTCTTGACTGCTAACAATGTGACAAATACCAGCCAATCTGCATTAGAGCTCATCCTCACCACTGGTGGAGCCTAAAAAAGTTAATGCTCTGCTACATCCCTCACTCAAATTGCTGGCAGCAGCACGTGGACATTTGGTGGCAGAAGGAGGAAAGGCAGCGTAGGAAGATCTAGCAGTTTGAGCTTGCTTCTTGGGTGGAGGTCGACGCACAGAGCTCTGTGCTTTGCCCAGGTGTTCCCGCCAGGTTACCGAGTGATGGCTTTTTAAATGTGTGCTCATGCAACTTGTTCCAAGTTTGTTTGGGTTTTTGCCTCGTTTCAAGTGCTGACCACACAGTTTGCAGATGACCATAGTGTTGTCATCACTATGAACACTAAAAAATGCCGACACAGGCTAACATCGAACTGGGCCAAAAGGTGCTCTTGAGCTGGTGCTTGTGGTGGCGGTCCGCGGTCGTTGAGGCACACATGTGGTGACAGGTACGTGAAAACTGCAGAGTGTTGGCAGTTTTTACCCTCTTCCTCCCTCTCCCCCTTTGAGGGCGCTCTGCAACCTTCTCCTCTTCTTTCTCCTCCTCCTTTTCTTCCTGCCTATGATGGTCTCCTTGTTCGCCCCATGTCGGATCAAGGACATCATCATCATCATTGGAGGAGACAGTTACGCAGTGTGTGCCGACAGGAAGCAGCAGTCTTTTGGAGCCAGTTTGAAGCGGCTTGTCTGGCTCAGAGTGTAGGGATGTAAAGTAAGAGGAGGGAAAGCCTGTGAACTGACTCTCTTCATCAGATGACTCAAACAACCGTGCATCTTCAGGAATGCTTCCAGCTCCGCCTCCCCAACCCCTCGGTTGGGACTTCTCTACGTACACATGAACATTCCACTCTGCACGAAACTTTCCAGCCGAGGAGGAAAAAGTAGGAGGAACAGGTGTATCAGGGACTATAGTTTGGGACCCCTGTGAGGCCTGTGTCTGGGACTGGGAGGAAAAGGGGTGCAATCACTTGAAATCAGACTGGGTCATGTACTCTACTACCTGTTGCTCAAGGTGCAGCAGCGCTAAAAAATCTAAGGTCCAGCGGGCTTCTTGTTCTCGGTTCTGCAGTTAAAAACCTACCCATACTGCTTTCCTTGCCACCCTTGGCAACGCTGCCTCTTCCTCTTTGGCTAGACATAGTACAAATTTTTGTGTGGCTTCACACCCTGCAAAATACTTTTGAGCTAATATGCTTTGTTAAGTGTAAATTTTTACAGTAAGCAGAATTTTTTTTTTGGGGGGGGGGATTTACCCAAAAATGCAAGTGCGCTGTGTGTGTTGTATGCGGCACTTTCCTTCAGCGGTGACGCTTGTAATATGCAGCACAAAAAACAAATGTGACGTCCGTCACTGTGTCTGTCTGTCTCTGTGATGGTGTGCACACTGTCTAGGTACTCTGCCTCTGGCTGCGTGTATGTAACCCACTGACTCACTATCTATCTATGTGACTAACATTGAAACACTCTACCTATCTGAGTACAGTAGATTACAGGACTGAAGCATTACAGTACAATCCGACTATCTATCTGACTAATAGTGACACAGTCTAACTATATAACTACAGCACTTTTATTTTACTTTGACACTGCCTGCAGCATAGAGAGGTTGTGTCTGCTAGCAGATCTCTGTCAGGAGTGGTAAATGCAGGCAAACCCTGGCCTTATATAGGCCATTGGCTGCCTGTGTGACATGTGGTGACAGACAGCCAATCGCCTGCCTGCCACCACAAAGATGGAGGAGAGCATCCCTGCTCTTATTGGAGGGCGCTAGGCATTATGGGAGAGGTCTCTAGACACTGTGGGAGGGCCGAATTCGAACCTGTGAACAACGTGTTTTACGTGTCGGGTCTACCCGAATGCAAACAGCCGTTTTCGGGGCAAATAAAAGGACGACCCGAATTCGAACACCAACACTATTTGAAACGCTGCCAATCCCTATTCCTTTCCCTGTATTGAAACATCTCCAAGCAGTTATGTTAAATTTTATTTGGACCAAAAAGACTCATCGTATGTCCAAAACAATACTTTGTTCTCGCAGGGATCAAGGAGGATTGGGTGTCCCTGATTTTCTGAAATATTATTATGCTGCTCACCTCCGTCAACTGGCCTCGCTAACCCCAGGAGCTGGAGCAATCATGAGTTTCCTCTACACATTTGAACTCTATGCTGTGGAGTGCTCAAGTATTAATATCAGATAGTACTATGCTGGCAGCCACTCAATTTACAAAACAAATATGGCTAAAATGTAAAAATGAATTTCCCTTGACAAGCGATAGATCTCATCTGACATCGTTTTTACATACACCCCTACTGCCTGACAGCTTAAATACGCAGCTGACTATGCCATGGCACTCGAAGGGCGTTTTTCATTTTAGAAAAAATTTACACTATAGGACACGCAAGTTACTACCCTTTGAGGAACTATAAGAGAACCTAGAATTACCCACTAAAGCATATTACAACTACCTACAAATACAAAATTTGAGGGTTGGATTTTAACGCTCTTACCTCTTTTGAAGGGACATATATCAAATACTGGCGGGGACTGGCACAGACACTACCATATCCCATTCCTATATGCATAAATGGGAAACCGCCTTAGGCAGACCCATACCGATGGAGATATGGCAAATAATCTGGGACCATGCCCCAGATTAAAAAAATTCGATTTGCAACGAATCCAAATTTCCTCGCGATTTGTGGTAACGAATCACAATTTTTTCTAAAATGGCTGCTACACGTGTGAAGACATGGGACAAGAAACTCCGGGAAGGCGGGATGACCCATAATGCCATGCATGCAGCCAATCTGCAGCCAGCCAGCCCGGTGATGTCACAGCCCTATAAATAGCCTCAGCTATCTTGGATTAAGACATTTTACAGCGTTCTGAGTGCAGAGGGAGACGTGTGCAGGTGCTAGGGAGAGTGATAGGAAAAACCTAATAGGATAGGAAAAACTCAAAAAACGATTTATAAATGCAGGGAAAGGATAGGGAGGTATCATTTCACAGCATCTTAGTGCAGGGAGAGACGTCAGAAGGCGCTAGGGACAGTGCTAGAAAAGCGATTTACAAGTGCAGGGAAAGATTATTTGGGGATCCAAATAGCCATTATACAGGTCTGTCATTCCAGCAATTTATATATCCATAAAAATATATACGCAGTTCACTGTTGCAGTTATTTGTGCTGAAAGCGTTTAGTGGCCTATTTCAGTCAAAAAGAAAAATATATACCGTATTTTTCGGACCATAAGACGCACTTTTTTACCCCCAGAAGTGGGGGGAAAAAGTCCCTGCGTCTTATGGTCCAAATGTATC
>NC_092870.1:5126907-5162621 GCF_032062135.1 Pyxicephalus adspersus | reverse complement strand
AAAACTGGTGCGTCTTATGGTCCAGTGCGTCTTATGGTCTGAAAAATACGGTACGCACTTCACTGTTGCAGTTATATGTGGTGAAAGTGTTTAGTGACGTATTTGAGTACAAAAAGAAAAATTTATATGCAGTTAACTGTTGCAGTTATTTGTGGTGAAAGCGTTTAGTGGCCTATTTCAGTACAAAAAGAAAAATATATTCTCACTTCACTAATGCAGTTATTTGTGGTGAAAGCGTTTAGTGGCCTATTTCAGTACAAAAAGAAAAATATATACACACTTCATTGTTGCAGTTATTTGTGGTGAAAGCGTTTAGTGATGTTTTTCAGTACAAAAATAAAAATATATTCTCAGGTCACTTCTGCAGTTATATTTGGTAAAAGCGTTTAGTGACGTATTTGAGTACAAAAAGAAAAATATATACAAAGTTCACTGTTGCAGTTATTTGTGGTGAAGCGTTTAGTGACGTATTTTTGTACAAAAAGAAAAATATATATGCAGTTCACTGTTGCAGTTATTTGTGGTAAAAGCGTTTAGTGGCCTATTTCAGTACAAAAATAAAAATATATTTGTCGCTTTTAGGTGTGTTTTAATTTGCTTTTAATTTATTTGGTTCAAGTAAAAGTATGTCAGACAGAGAAGTGGCAGGCCATGCACAGAGGAGTGGGAAAGGCCTAAATGTTTCTGGCGCAGGCAGAGTCGCTGCAGAATAAGGGGGCGTGTCAGCAGGAGTCGCAGCGAGAGGCCTGAGCTCCTAGTGTCATCTAGCGGTCGTGCCTTGACCAGGAACCCAGCAATTCTTGATTGGTTAACTCGGTCATCCACTTCATTCCAAGTGACATCAGACACCCCCAGCCAACAGTCGGTGGGTTCGTCAGACACAACCCTTAATTGGCATGGCCCGGAAGCAGGCCCTGTGCCCTCACTTGTCCTCAACCTGCCTCTGTCCTTGGTTGCCCCCCAGCCACAGAAGTGTTGTATGCTGTGGGCGCAGCTCCACGAGCTAGTAGAGGACAGTCAGCAGCTACTGCCCAGCCAAGATCTGGAGGAGACATCCGCCGCTTCCTCCGCTAGGCAGGCAAGTAATGATGAGGAGAGTGGCGTGGGAGGTGGTGTTGAGAGCGGTCAGGCTCCTGACCCAGAGACCGTTGAGGAGGACATCAGTGATGTGCATACACTACTCAATGATGATGAAGCCGATTGCACTTGGGAGCCGGGTGGCGGTAGCAGTCAGTCAGTGCGGAGTGTTGGGGGGAAAATCACCTACTCGGCGGTGTGGCAGTTTTTTGTTAAGCCGCCGGAGGAGGTTAACATGGCCATATGTATTAACATGGCCATATGTAGAATATGTGGACAGAAGGTGAAGCGTGGCCAGGGTGCCAATGTTGGCACCACGGCCCTGCGTCAACATATGCAGTGTCACCATAAAGTGGCCTGGGAGAACCGTGGCTCCAATGTGGTGGTCCAGCCTGCCGCAGCAATGGCTGCGTCACCCAGTGGCACGCACTGGCTTTCAGGCAGTCAAGGCCCCACCACCTCAGCCGAAGGGAGCTGTATGTCATTTCCATCTTCTGCTGGTCCAGATGCTCCTCCTACTCCTCACCAGTCATTCCGTCAGCAATCGATCACCGAAGCGATTGCCAAGAGACAACAGTATGCGTGCACTCATCCAACGGCGCAGAAGCTGAATGTGCTCCTGTCCAAGTTGCTGGTGCTGCAGTCCCTCCCTTTCCAAGTGGTGGACTCTGCACCTTTCAGAGAACTGATGGCTTGTGCCAAGCCGAGGTGGAGTGTCCCAGGCCGTCATTTTTTTGCTAAAAAGGCAGTACCAGCCCTGCACAAATATGTAGAACAGAAGGTGTTTGCCAAAGTGCACAGCAGCGCCGACGTGTGGAGCTGTAATTACAGTCAGGGACAATACATGTCCTTTACAGGCCACTGGGTGAATGTGATTCCTGCACAGCCACACCAGCAACTTGGCCAGGTGACACCGCTTCCGCCTCTACGTTCTCATGCCGCTGGTCCTGCAACAACGTCCACCTCTGCCTCCTCATCCTCCACTGTGTCCTCAGCCTCCACTGCAGGGACAATTTACAGTGCCCCTCCAGCATACCACATGTGCAGGGCACGGTGGTGTCACGTTGTTCTGCACCTGGTTTGCCTGGGGGAACGGAGTCACACAGGGGAGGAACTGCTCCGTGTGATTCATCAAGAAATAGAATCATGGCTTTCTCCGCGACAATCGGAACCATGGTGTCCGACAATGGAAAGAACATTGTGTCTGCGCTGCGTCAAGGAAGGCTGGAAAAATGGCCAGGAAACTTTGCATGCACTTCAGCCACTCGTACACCGCAAAGCACACCCTTCTTGAGCTGCAGCGGCAGAACGGTATCCCCCAACATAGGCTGATATGCGACGTTTCCACCCTTTGGAATTCCACCCTCCATATGTTGGACCGACTATACGAACAGAGCGAATTCTTGATGATGCCAGCGGATAGGAGTACTCCCATGTGTAACTTTGATGTCAGCCAATGGCAGCTCATGCGTGACACCTGCCGTTTGCTCAGGCCCTTTGAGGAGGCCACGGTATTTGTCAGTCGCCAGGACTACGGGATGAACAACGTCATTCCACTGCTTCATGTCCTGGAACAAATGCTGGTAAATCTGTCTGGTCAGGGGACTGGAGACGTGGCGCCTGGATCTCACGACCACATGAGCCCTGTGGGGGCTGAACTGGAGGAGGAGGACATTGGAGCAAAGGCAATGTATAGCGAAATGGGTGTTTTTTCTACTCCAGGAGAGGAGGAGCAGCCAGAGGAGCAAGAGGGAAATGAGGAAGACGAGGCAGAGGACCCAGACACACCGCGGCAGTATGCAGTGGAGATGGAAGCAGGGAGTCCCTCCGAGTCGCTTGCAGAAATGGCCCACTGCATGCTCACTTGCTTGCGCAGTGACAGCCGAATTGTCACCATTTGGCAGAGGGATGACTTCTGGCTCTCCACCTTGCTGTACCCTCACTACCGGTCCAAAATGGGCGCCTTTTTTACACCCGCTGAGAGGGAGGACAAACTGAACTACTACAGAGACTCCTATGTAGTCAGTTGGCCGCTGCCTATCTGCGCCATCGTCCATCCTCTCGCACGTCTGACCGGGGCCCTATGCACTCACGTTCCACTGCTATGGCTGCTGGGGAGGGGTGGGGTGGCAGGAGCAGTACCAGCTTCATCAGCAGCAGCCTGAGTCTAGAGTCGCTGATGAGCAGCTTTCTTCACCCGCATAGTGAAGAAACTACTGACCAGCAGCTAGACATAGAGCAGAACCTGAACCAGCAGGTGGTGGCATACCTGGAGTGCACCCTGCCAGCCATCAATGAAGATCCGCTGGACTACTGGGCAGCCAAACTGGAATTATGCCCGCAACTGGCAGAGTTTGCCCTTGAAAAGCTGTCCTGCCCGGCCAGTAATGTGACATCAGAGCGGGTGTTTAGTGCGGCGGGGGCCATAGTTACCCCAAGAAGAACTCGCCTGTCCACCCAAAATGTGGAGAGACTGACCTTTGTCAAGATGAATCAGGCGTGGATCAGCCCGGATTTCCACCCACCAATGCCTGATGCATCTGATTAGATGATCCATGCTGTCTGACCCAAACCTTGACAAAAGAGGCCGTTTTTTTCTGGCTACCTTCCTCAGCTACTGCTCTGATGCTGCCACCCGCCTGATGCCACACATCAGATGCCAAGTGCCCCTTCTTTCACCCACCTTCGTCAGCAGGTACTGGTATTGCCACCCACCGCCCCACTCTGTCACCAGGTCACTTTGTGGTCTCCTGATGCTGCTGCTGCAATCTCCACACTATGTCACCTTGCCACTCTGCCCTTCTGCTCCACGGGAGGTTTCTGTCCTCCCTGAGCTCGCCTTAGGACACCTGCGTTACCGTTTAACAGGTGTACCGCCCCAGTCAAACTCCCCACCTGTCACTGTCCTCGGAGCGGGTCGCACCCGGCGCGCGCCGGGCGCTTGGAGCCAGAAGCGAGAGCCCCTCGGAGTTAAGTCCCCGCCTGATGCCACACATCAGATGCCAAGTGCTCCTTCTTTCACCCACCTTCGTCAGCGGGTACTGGTATTGCCACCCACCGCCCCACTCTGTCACCTTGCCACTCTGTGGTCTCCTGATGCTGCTGCTGCTGCTGTTGCCATCGGGTGATGCGGTAGGGGATGTAGGGGATGTCCCCGCTGCTCACTCTCCTGCTCGCATCACCCGGAGATCAGCCTCCGGGAGATGCGAGCAGGACAGCAGCGGGAGTAGATTCAGGGGGTGCTGCCAGCGGGAAATCTCCACTGGCATCACCCTCTGGATTTACTATTGGTGATCGCATCTGCAGTTAGATGCGATGCACCAAGCAAAAAACCTGCATGGTGCATCACATCTAACTGCAGATGCGTGCATCGGGGTGGTGGGGACCCGGGCAGTTTTTTAAAAGCAGATTACTCAGTAATCTGCTTTAAATTTCAAACCCGGCCACGCCCCCGATGGAGAAGCACCCCGCCATCACAGCGGGATCGTGAGAGTGTGGGGATAAGGTAAGGGGGTCCCCCAAAGTTTCCCCGGTGAGGGTTACCGATTTTTGCAATTTTTCCCACCTCGAGTCACACTTGGGAATACCGCTAGGGGGGTTAAATATCTGTATTTTTTTACAGAAATACAGAAATGTTTCTGTTTATTTTGATAGATTGTAAGTGGCATCAGAATTAAATATCTGTATTTTTTTACAGAAATATAGAAATTTTTCTGTTTATTTTAATAGATTGCAAGTGGTATCAGAAATAAATATCTGTTTATTTTTACAGAAATACAGAAATGTTTATATTTATTTTGATAGATTGGAAGTTGTATCAGAATTAAATATCTGTATTTTATTACAGAAATATAGAAATCTTTCTGTTTATTTTGATAGATTGCAAGTGGTATCAGAATTAAATATCCGTATTTTTTATAGAAATACATAAATGTTTATATTTATTTTGATAGACTGCAAATGGTGTTAGAATTAAATATCTGTATTTTATTACAGAAATACAGAAATTTATTTATTTTGACGGAAAGCAAGTGGTATCAGAATTAAATATATGTATTTTTTTTACAGAAATACAGAAATTTTTCTGTTTATTTTGATAGCAGGTGGTATCAGAATTAAATATCTGTATTCTTTTTACAAAAATACAGAAATTTTTATATTTATTTTTATAGATAACAAGTGGTATCAGAATTAAATATCTATATTTTTTTTACAGAAATGCAGACATTTTTATGTTTATTTTGATAGATTGCAATTGGTATCAGAATTAAATATATGTAGTTTTTTACAGTAATACAGAATTTTTTATGGCGTTTTTGATAGATAGCAAGTCGTATGAAAACTGAATATCTATATTTTATTTACAGAAATACAGAAATTTTTATGGCTTTTTGATAGATAGCAAGTGGTATCAGAAGTAAATATCTGTATTTTTCTTACAGTAATAGAGAATTTTTTATGTTTATTTTGATAGATTGCAATTCGTATCAGAATTAAATATCTTTATTTTTTTACAGTAATACCAAAATTTTTATGGCTTTTTTTTATAGCAAGTGGTATCAAAATTGAATATCTGTATTTTTTTTTACAGAAATAGAGACATTTTTATGGCTTTTTGGATAGATAGCATATGGTATAAGAATTTAATATCTGTATTTTTCTTACAGAAATACAGAAATTTTTCGGTTTATTTTGACAGATTGCAAGTAGTATCAGAATTAAATATCTGTATGTTTTTTTTACAGAAATACAAACAATTTTATGTTTTTTTCATAGCAAGTGGTATCAAAATTAAATATCTGTAATTTTTTTACAGAAATATTTATGGTGTTTTTGATAGCTCCCAAGTGGTATCAGAATTAAATATGTGTATTTTTTTACAGAAATACAGAAATATTTATGGCGTTTTTGATAGATAGCGAGTGGTATCAGAATGAAATATCTGTATTTTTTTTTTACAGAAATACTGACATTTTTATGTTTTTTTTTATGGCAAGTGGTATCAAAATTAAATATCTTTAATTTTTTAACAGAAATTTTTATGACTTTTTTTATAGATCGCAAGTGGTATCATAATTAAATATCTGTATTTTTTTACAGAAATACAGACTTTTTTATGGTTTTTTTGATAGCAAGTGATATGAGAATGAAATATCAGTATTTTTTATACAGAAATACAGACATTGTTTATGGATTTTTTGATAGCAAGTGGATCCTAATTAAATATCCGTTTATTTTTCAAGAAATACAGAAAATTTTCCGTTTATTTTGATAGCAAGTGGTATCAGTATAAAATATCTGTATTTTTTTTACAGAAATAAAGAAATTTTGCTGTTTATTTTGATAGATTGCAAGTGGTATCATAATTAAATATCTGTTTTTTTCATAGAAATACAGAAATGTTTCTGTTTATTTTGATAGATTGCAAGTGGTATCATAATTAAATATCTGTATTGTTTTACAGAAATAAATTTTTTACAGATTTTTCTATTTTTTTGACAGATTGCAAGTAGTATCAGATATAAATATCTGTATTTTTTTACAGAAATACAGACATTTTTATGGCTTTTTTGATAGACAGCAAGTGGTATCAGAATTAAATATCTGTATTTTTTACAGAAATACAGAAAGTTTTCTGTTTATTTTGATAGATTGCATGTGGTAATATAATTCAATATTTGTATTTTTTTACAGAAATACCAAATGTTTTCTGTTTATTTTGATACTTTGCAAGTGGTATCATAATTAAATATCTGTAGTTTTTTTTACAGAAATACAGAAATGTTTCTGTTTATTTTGCTAGATTGCAAGTAGTATCAGAATTAAATATCTGTATTTTTTACAGAAATACAGACATTTTTATTGTTTTTTTGATAGATGGCAAGTGGTATCAGAATGAAATATCTGTATTTTTCATACAGAAATACAGACTTTTTAATGGCTTTTTTGATAGCAAGTGGATCATAATTAAATATCTGTTTATTTTTCCAGAAATACAGAAATTTTTCTGTTTATTTTGATAGCAAGTTGTATCAGAATAATATATCTGTATTTTTAAAAAAAAATACAGAATTTTTTCTTTTTATTTTGATAGATTGCAAGTGGTATCATAATTAATTATCTGTATTTCTTTACAGAAATACAGACATTTTTATGGCTTTTTTTTATAGCAAGAGGTATCATAATTAAATATCTGTATTTCTGTACAGCAATACTAATATTTTTTTTCCTGAAACTAAGTTTTTATTGAAAAATTTTTTTTACAAATACAACAAAAGAAACAAAACAAAAAGAACATGGACAAGAACACAGCATACAGGAGCATTAGCAACTTATTACCAAAACCATAAGGCATAAAGTAGGAAACAAGTATATATACATATACACATATACATGCATAAAAGCTACAAGAAAAAGTAGCAATAGTGGAGTGCAAATGATGCAATGTGGTTTCCAGCAATAAACATGACAAACCAGTAAATTCCTGTATACAGGACATAACATCAAAAATGGGGAGGGAGGAAAAGGGAAATTAGTGGAGATCAGGGTACGGGCCGCTACCAAGATGTGTGTGGTGAGCTTGGATATGAGCTTGGTAGGACCTGTTAAGGGCAACCCTAGCAGGTGATGTAGAGGATCTAAAGTAGATCAGCATTTGGTCACCTTCCCCAGTAGCTGGGTAACCTTATCCCAGTAACTTTGTATAATAGGGCAGAACCAAAAAATGTGTTCTAGCTTCCCGCGGTAGGACCTACAGCGCCAACAAGTTGGATCAGCCTCTGGGAACGGCCTATGGAGCTCGTCTGGGGTGTGGTACCACCGGAATAAGATCTTATATAAATTTTCTTTATAAAGAGTACAAATGGAGCTTTTAATTGCCGCCTCCCAGACGGCAGACCACTCCTTCCCATCAAGGGTGCTGCCCAAGACAGTTTCCCACGTACACATATTTCCGTCACATATAAATGGTGGCTGTGGGCTACTCCTTCTTCCCATGCCTGACATCGGGAATGTATTATCAGGGGCTTTCCCATAATATAAAAATAAAAGTGCTTAATCTTGTCATGCTTGGGGAGAGAGGGCCACTTAGGGACTCTACAGCTGGCACGGAAGCGGTGTGAGCCCTAAGAAGGGCCAAGGTGCAGAATGTAAGCAGTAACCAGGTCTTCTCTCGAGCCTCTGATGGTGAGGATGTTGCTCTGCTGGTTACTGCAAGTTACACCAAGGTGGGCAATATGAAACACGTACCAAATCACAAAGCCGGAGAGTAGTCAAGAAAGACTGGGGTCGAGGCAGGCAGCAAGTAAGTAAAAGGTCAGGTCACAAGCCAGGGGTCAAATACCAGGGGTTCAAGAAATAGCCACCGGTGACACAGGGGCCACCACAAACGCAGGAACACAGGAAGCAACAGGAGGCACAGGTGACACAGAAATATCCACAGACAGACAGGAACACTGGAACAGCACATGGAAGTTGGCTGGGAACCAACAGACTTGACAATGAGGGGTTAACACAGGAGCTGGACAGAGGAAATGCTAGATTAGCAACAGGTGGACAGGAACTAGCTCAACAGAATTAGGGTCTCGGCACGAAATGGAGATTTGTTGCACGAATGTCGAGTGCTGTGTCTGAGCTAGCTATATAGCCAGGGATGGTCAAGGGGCTATTTTCTGATTGGCAGGCGCAACTGATAAAGCTTGCTAGCGTAGGCACACCCAGAGTCAGAACTGCCCGCATGAGCAGGAGAGAGGCATCTGCGCTTTAGTGAGGAAAGTGTGACAAATCTCAAGAATGCGCAGTATGTGTGGTAAAAGGCCCACGTACTGTACTGCTAATGTGAACTAAACAGCATCACACCATTACACTACAACAAGGGATTACACTCTTAAAACATGGAACACTAAAAAGTTGGATCAAAATGCACTGAACAGTTTGGACATAATGCAAACAAATAGAAAAACCCCACAATAGCAAAATATTACCAATTTGTCATAATGAGTGTTTCAGTTATTCACACTTTTATTGATTGTTTGAGTATTGATTATGAGCAACTTCCCAGTGCAGTTCTATTATGTGCCATATTGGTTATAGATACTGAGTTAAACAGATCAGACTTGTTTATGAGTACATATATACTTAGACTGATGAGACCTTAGTGAATAGTGAGTAATATAAATCAGTACCATTGCACTTGCATAACATGAGTACCTGCCTAAGGCTAGCCTCCACTGAGGACATATTCCTGAGACACACTTTTCTGGATTTGCTTCCATGTATGCTTCTGGATGAACTTGTTTTGCTTCCTTGCAATTGCCTATCAATGTGGCCTCTCCCAGAGGAACAGGAGGATTCTGTGTATCTGAGTGCCCAAGCCATGAGGTATGTGCACTATTGCGGTCTGCAGCACACAGTAAAAGTCAGTCCCCAGCCCGGGACTCTGCCAAGCTGGAAGCATATTCTTGTAAGGTGTCTGCTTCACAAGGTAATGGTCAATCCCCAGCTCGGGATCCTGCCAAGCTAGACACATATTCCAGTACACTGTCTGTATTGCTGATACAGCTTAGATGGGGAGGATCGGTCACCTGCACCTCAATGCACAGCAGAAGGCATGCAAAGGGATTAGCAGGCATACTGCCCGCAGGCAGACTGATGAAATGTGTGTAGTCTGATGATGTGATGATGGCTATAAGTAGTGTATCTGGTAATATAGATATATAGATAATGTAGTATAATCAATGTGACAGGTCTCAGTATTATGTCTTAGTATATATTTTTTTATTTACAACAATAATCCTGAGTACGCAAAGTATTATTGACATAAGTTTTTGAAATGCCCAATAGGCCTGACACATGCTTCTCCTGGAAGGGACATGTGCTGATTTTAATGCATGTGCCCTAAGTATCCTTTAGGAGACAGACAGATTCCAAGGCCTACCCACCTACAGCTGTGAGTGTCTACAATCAAGAAATACTTCAAGAAAAGGCACAGAGTGCCCATGCCTATGATGGACTTGATTGATGGATTGTTTGAGCATAAATCTTATAAATCTATAATATTGTACCTTTCTACCGCAATCATGAAACTTATGGACTGTTTAAGAAAGCACAATAGACTCTGGGGAACTACCTAAGTTGCCTTTCTCTTTTTAACATATCAGAAACGTAATTCTACCTTTCAAAGAAAGTTTTATTGCATATGCTAATAACTGAAGAACTGAGAATGATGAATGGAATCCAGACATAAACAATCATTGTCCTAGTGTGTCCTAATGCTTCAATAGCCACAAACGGGGGTCTGTTGCACCTCAAGATTGTTTATAGATATTTAAAGATATATGTGGATAGATAAAGATGTATATATAATGTATATGTGTGGGGATGTTGGTGACCTGTTTCTCTTTGTCAGACCACCTAGGGTTTCCAAGGAGTTCCAATGACACTAGGGACATTACACAAACAGATGTCAGAAACAGATTCAAATCCCAAAATAATGAAGCCTGAGTCAGCAGGAGTTAGATCAATAGCTGGACAGATGGGTGGGGGTGATGGCCCATCCAGACCTTTTGGTGACAACTAAAATTAGATGACCCCGCTAGGCTTTACCTCCAGCTTCCCATATCAACTTAGCTAGGAGGCCTAGTAAATTCCTGAAGTTACAGTAACCAATCCCAGTCTGGGGGGGGGGGTGTGCATCAACCAATAGTCATCTTACAGATCACATCCAGTAACCAGTCCAAGAGCCTCAAGGATACCTAATGGGACTAACTATATAAAAATGGGAAGTGAGAGCTTTTAGATTTCTTGCTCTTGCTTGCTTGCTGGCTCTCTTGCTTGCTCTCCTTGTCTCCTGAGGGTCTCCTTAGGTAAGCTGTTATGGAGTCCTCTTCTGAAGGAAGTAGGCTCCTCAGGTACCCATTAACCTCTTAGCAGTTAGCTATAAGATATTCCTGATTGTAGTCTTATGGGTGTCTATAGTATTATTGCATTACTTTGCCATTTTGTAATTACTGTATTGTGTACTAAACATTATTAGATTATTACAGGGGTTACCTAATAACAGCCTTATTTCTATGTACTGTATATATTATTGATTGGAGTTCCTATATTTAGATATCAAACAATATTGCTGTGTACTTTATGTTTTCACCTTGTTTTCTTAATTAAACTGTTTGAGTGACTAGCTATCATTATAGCATCAATGCATCATATGCATTGATAGAGGATATAACATCCATATTTATGCAGATAAATATTCCAAATCAACAGTACCCTTATAAGGTAAAATGCTGGTTAAATGAAGATCATTGGTTAATACTAGTAAAGCACTGCCCATTGTCTCAGTTCCTGGGTAGTTTAACCTCCCTGGCAATATTCCCGAGTGTGGCTCGGGGTTAATATTCACTGGCAAAAGTGGTAACCCCGAGCCACACTCAGGGTGGAATTGCCAGGGAGTTTTAAAGTCCAACCTGGTTTCCATGTTCCAGCGGTGTCCTCCAGCGATGCCTAGCGTGTGAACGTTGGGGACACGAGGCCAGGGGAAGCAGATGTCAGGCTGGAGGGCGGGACCGCGGGGCTGGTATGCGAGAAATTTAAAATAAAAAAATAATTCGATTCGGCCGGTTCGCCAAATTTTTCGAAAAGATTTGATTCGTTTCAAATTTGTTTGCGGCGAATCACGTTAAAAAAATGTCTATTTCCGGGCTGCAGAGAGCCTTGATAGTGGTGTAGAACACTGTGCCTTGCAGTAACACGCATAGGGAGTCTGCTGTGGTAGTGAAATATTACTGTGAGTCAGTATGATATGCAGATGACAAGCGTCGCTATTAGAATCACTGCACACTTCACTTATTTGGGCAGTCACCGGGGCAAAACTGACTAAATAACTCAAGTATGAACTCAGCCTTACAGGTCCATGTTAGCGTCAAGAAGAAGCGCAGTCCTTTTACACCCTCGTCAGCTGATTCCACATTGATGTCTACAGAACCCGTTCTGTTAACCGCTTATACAAGTAGAGCCTCCTTGACAGAGTGGAGAGGGTGACTGAGGTGGCGGCAGCAGCAGCATCAGGCGGAGGCCACAGAGTGGCACAATGACCGAGTGTGGAGGTGGCAGGAGCATGAGGAAGCCACAGAGTGGCACAATGACATAGTGTGGAGGTGGCGGCAGCATTAGGAGACCACAGAGTGGCAAGGTGACATAGTGTGGAGATGGCAGCAGCAGCAATAGGAGGCCACAAAGTGACCCGGTGACAGAGTGGGGCGGTGGGTGGCAATACCAGTACCCACTGACGAAGGTGGGTGAAAGAAGGAGCACTTGGCATCTGATGTGTGGCATCAGGTGGGTGGCAGCATCAAAGTAGTAGCTGAGGCAGGTAGCCAGAAGAAACCGGTCTCTTTTGTCAAGGTTTGGGTCAGGCGCCATGGATCATCTAATCAGATGCATCAGGCATTGGTGGGTGGAAATCCTGGCTGATCCATGCCTGATTCATCTTGACAAAGGTCAGTCTCTCCACATTTTAGGTGGACAGGCGAGTTCTTCTTGGGGTAACTATGGCCCCCGCCGCACTAAACACCCGCTCTGATGCCACACTACTGGCCGGGCAGGACAGCTTTTCCAGGGCAAACTCGGCCACAAATCCATTTTGGCTGCCCAGTAGTCCAGCGGATCTTCAATGAAGGCTGGCAGGGTGTACTCCAAGTATGCCACCACCTGCTGGTTCAGGTTCTGCTCTAGAACCACATGTACACACAGCAGCCATGGCAGTGGAACATGAGTGGAAAGGGCCCCCCGGTCAGACCTACGAGAGGATGGACAGTGGCGCAGATAGGCTGCCGTGCACTTTGGCAGACACCGACAGGCTCAAGGACTGGCCCACCTTCTGTTCTACATATTTGTGCAGGGCTGGTACTGCCTTTTTCTCAAAGAAATGACGGCTTGGGACTCTCCACCTCTGCTCGGCACAAGCCATCAGTTCTCTGAAAGGTGCAGAGTCCACCACTTGGAAAGGGGGGGACTGCAGCACCAGCAACTGGGACGAGTGCACGCATACTGTTGTCTCTTGGCAATCGCTTCGGTGATCGGTTGCTGACGGAATAACTAACGAGGAGTAGGAGGAGGAGCATCTGGACCAGCAGAAGATGGAAATGACATACAGCTACCTTCTGCTGAGGTGGTGAAGCCTTGACTGCCTGAAAGCCGGTGCATGCCACTGGGTGATGTAGCCGTTGCTGCGGCAGGCTGGACCACCACATCGGAGCCACGGTTCTCCCAGGCCACTTTATGGTGACGCTGCATATGTTGATGCAGGGCTGTGGTGCCAACATTGACACCCTGGCCACGCTTCACCTTCTGCCCACATATTCTACATATGACCCTGTAAACCTCCTCGGGCGGCTTAACAAAAAACTGCCACACCGCCGAGTAGGTGATTTTTCCTCAAAAACTCTGCACTGACTGACTGCTACCGCCGCTGCCTCCATGAACCCCTGCACCACTACTTCATGGGCAGGTAGGCTGCTGCAAAGTAGGTGGTCTACCCCGGGCACATTTGGCTCCCAACCTCCCACTGCTGCCACCCTGCTGACTACCAGCCATGCTACCACCTTGCTGGCTCAGCCGCTGCCTCACGGACAAGCTGCCACTCTCTTCTCCTGATGATGATGAAGCCCCTTCTTCACCCGGCTCCCAAGTGCGATCGGCTTCATCATCATCGAGTAGTGTATGCACGTCACTGATGTCCTCCTCAACGGTCTCTGGGTCAGGAGCCTGACTGCTCGCAACACCACCTCCCACGCCACTCTCCTCATCACTACTTGCCTGCCTAGTGGAGGAAGCAGCGGATGTCTCCTCCAGATCTAGGCTGGGCAGTAGCTGCTGACTGTCCTCTACTAGCTCGTCCTCGCTGTATAGTGGAGCTGAACCCACAGCATACAATACTTCTGTGGCTGAGGGAACAGCAAAGGACAGAGGCAGGTTAAGGACAGGTGACGGCACAGGGTCTGCTCCCAGGCCATGCCAACTAAGGGTTGTGTCTGACGAACCCACCGACTGTTGGCTGGGGGTGTCTGATGTCACTTGGGATGAAGTGGATGACCAAGTTAACCAATCAAGAATCACTGGGTTGCTGGTCAAGACATGACCGCTAGATTACACCGGGAGCTCAGGCCTCTCGCTGCGACTCCTGTTGACACGCCCCCTTACTCTGCTGCGACCTCTACCTGCGCCAGAAACATTTAGGCCTCTGCCAGTCCTCTGTGCATGGCCTGCCACTTCTCTGTCTGACATACTTTTACTTGAACTAAATAAATTAAAAGCAAATTAAAACACACCTAAAAGCAACGAATATATTTTTACTTGTGCAGAAATAGGCCACTAAACGCTTTTACCACAAATAACTCCAACAGTTTACTGCATATATTTTTTTTTTTTTGTACTCAAATAAGTTCCCACGGTCCAGGAATCCCACAATGACATTATGATTCATTCATTCATTGTCGGATTTTTTTTTTTTTCCTCCCGAATTTTTGCTGTCGAGTCCCGTGTTTTTCCGGTCGGGTCTACCCGATTTCGAACAGCCATATTCAGGTCGAATATAGGGACAATCCGAATTTGAACATCAACACTAGTAGACAACACCCTTATTTATGCACATCTTTATGCGCACAGCTGCTACAAATTTGCCTGTAATTGGGACATGCGCAGTCCATGAAATTTGGCTGTTTTTTAACAGTTGAACATTCCATAATCATTTATTGATATGATCCTTTAGATTTGTACACCAGTGAACAGCTATCTAATAAAAAATAAATTAAAACAAAGTAGAGGAGGAGGTTTTAATGTTAAAGTCATTCAATAAATGTGTGTGTTAGGTGTAACTTTAAAACTTTTTCTTTTTTACAGGTGAACGCATATAAAGTGTTAATTTTTCAGATATATTTTAAACCTGTTTTGAAGCCTCTTTTTATAAATCAAATGTGTTAATATATGCTCACGGAAATGACGTAGATGGGGGCAGGACCCGGAAGAGAGTCGGGACAAATGGTCCCGGAACGCATACTGCGTTCCAACAGGACCACGTATCCCTGGGACTACAGCAAGCGTAAATGAGCCTGGTAAAGAGGCTCTGCACGCTACTGGATCGTGAACATTCATGATATAAATATATATTTATCATAATATATATAAATATATATCATATATCTATCGGATTCAGAGCCAAGGGTTAATATTAATTCCTTCCATTTCTAGATTTCTGTACTTTTGTTCTTCTCCTGAAGAACTAGATTTAGCCTACGAAATGCGTTGAGATGTATTGGGAGTGTGGATGTTGGTACTCCCCCCCCCCCTTCACTTGAACACAAGTTGCTTAGTTTTTCAATAATACATTGTACAGATTTACACCAATAAGATTTGTGTATGTACTGCTAAATATTGTGATCAATGTCTTGTATAATGTTTTATAATGTTTTTTATCAATAAGTGAGATAAAATAATTATTCAAGTTTTAAATTCTATATATTTTTCCTCCTTGTGAATCTACCACACTTTAAAAGTCCCCCTTCGGTCAGCACTTTCTTCAAGTGTTGTCTGGTAGCCCAGGAAGCTACCCAAATCCAGGTGCCTCGTCAGCTTCATGAACTCACTGCTTGCCTGGATCAACTGCTGTTTTTTCCCAGTGCACCGGCCGTACCACCAGCCCAGGCCCGGCCTCCTGCCCCCACAGTGGCCTCTACGCTAAACTTGCCACTTCCACAGCGATTCTCAGGGGACCCCAAGACCTTTCGTGGCTTCTTCAGCCAGTGCGGCATCCATTTTGAGCTTTAGCCACAAAACTTCCCCACTGAAAGGGCCAAAGTGGCATATTTATTCTTTTAACCGTCTGGAAAAGCTCTGGCATGGGCTTTCCCGCTCTGGGAAAGGAAGGATCCGGTTACCGGTAATATTGAAGCCTTTCTGAGCCTCTATAGGAGGGTCTTTGATAAACCCGCGCGTACCTTCTTAGCAGCCAGGGGGCTCCTGCGTCTCCGCCAAGAGTCGCTTATTGTGGGTTAGTTTGCAGTACAGTTTCGTACCTTGGCAGCTGAGTTCGCCTGGAACAATGAGGCACTCCAGGCTACCTTCTGGCAAGGCCTTTCTGTTTACATGAAGGATGAGTTGGCTGGTTGGGAGATTCCCCCGTCTCTGGATGATCTTATCTCCTTGGCCATCCAGATAGACATTCGCTTCCAAGAGCATTTCCAGGAGAAATCTTGCTTACATAAAGCCTTTGTTCCGCGACTGGGACCATCCTTTTAGTGGCCTCTGCAAACTCCAGCCTCCCATTTCCCGTCTCTGAAGAATCTTTGCAGCTAGGCTGATCAAGGCTCAGGAGGAGAGATCCTGATGTCTCGCTTCTGGTCTCTGCCTTTACCGCATACAGAAGAGACACTTCCCCACACTTGCCCACAGAGGTCGGGAAACGTCAGCGTCTCCTTAGGTCACTCTTCTCTCCCCTACAGTCAGCGTCCCTCCATAGCCATCCAGCTTCGCCACAACAACTCCACACTTACCCTTGAGGCCTTTATTGACTCATCTCAGCTACCCTGGTGAGGGAATGTGCTTGGCCAATAGAGATGTTATCTCAGCCTTTGTGCATCTCTGCGGTGGATGGTACCCCTTTGTCATGTGGACTTATCTGCTCCAGACAAGACCTATACAAATGTCTGTTGGTGTGCTTCACCACGAGACCATAATTTTTCTTTTTCTTCTTCAGGCCAGCTCTGCAGTCATCTTGGGATTCCCATGGCTTCAACAGCATTCTCATGTGCTCAATTGGACTACTTAGGCTTGGAGCCCCTCGTGTTACTTCACATTGCCTGGCTAAGCTCACGCCTATCAGGCCTATACGGATTTCTAGGATGTGTTCTCTAAGCACAATGCTGAGCAGCTACCTTCCTATAGGCCCTACGACCTCTGCAATAGACCTTATTCCGAATTCCACACCTCCCAGAGTTCTTTTTTATACAGAAGAAAGATGGGACACTTCAGCCCTGTATAGACTACTTCGGCCTCAATGTCATCGCCATCAAAAACCGCTACCTGCTGCCGCTCATCACTGAGCTCTTTTCTTTCTGGTCCAGCCCTTGTTAGGCCAGATGTTACTAAACCTTTCAACATCGAGTTTGGAATGGGCGCAATCCTCTTCCGGACCCCCACTGCTGCCAAACGCCCATGTGCATTCTTTTCCAAGACGTTTTCCCCACCAGAAAATAATTATTTCATTGGAGACAGAGAACTGCTAGTTATCAAGCTAGCTCTGGAAGAATGGTAATACCTCTTGGAGGGTTACCCTCACAAGATCACGACTTTTACGGATACAAGAACCTCCAGTATCTGCAGTCTGCTCACAATCTTAACCCCCGGCAAGTCTGTTGGTCTTTGTTCTTTTCTTGCTTTAATTTTGTGATTACCTAACTCCCAAGTAGATGCTCGCACCTTTGATCCACAGACTGCTGCGGAACCAGAGTTTATCATTCCTACAGCCCGCATCCTAGCTTTGACCTCTATCCAGGAATCCACTATCCCCCTTCGTACCACCCCAACTGCGTACCAAAATCTTACGTTAGACACTTGACTGCAAATTTTCTGGTCACCCAGGCGTACACAGAATCTACATTTCTCTCCCAACAGTACTGGTGGCCCAAATTTAACAAGAATGACTATGTCAAAGCCTGTGCTGTCTGTGCTCAAACAAAGTCTGCCACCTGCGCCCCTGCAGGCCCACTTCTTTCACTACCCATTCCCACAGATGCCATCTATTTATGGATTTCATCACTAATCTGCCCATTCATATCGTCTCTGATCATAGGTTGCAATTTACTTCACATTTCTGGAAAGGCTTTTACAAATCCCTGGACAATTCTGCGGAGTTTACCACCCTCCTCAGCTTACCACCCGCAAACCAATGGGCAGACAGAAAGGGTCAATCAGTCCTTGGAACAATACTTTCAAGCCCTAGTATCTGCTCACTATGATGACTGGGTGGCTCTGCCACTTTGGGCAGAGTTTGCCCACAATAATCATGTTTGCACCAGCACCAAAGAGGCTCTGTTTTTATTGTCTACGGCAAACATCCTCGCCTTCCATCTTCTATACCCTGCTCTGCCAAAGTACCTGCACTCTGTGCCCTGCAGAGGGAGTTCAACCGTATTTGGGCCTCTACATCAGGGCACCTAGAGCAGTCAGCTGCCCGTTACAAGAAGTTTGCTGATCGGCGTCCCCATAAGGTGCCTCTTTTCCAACCTGGGGATAAAGTCTGGCTCTCCACTAGGAATATTTGGAATAATAGCCAGCGTGGTTTCTCTCAAGTTTGCTCCACGTTTCATTGGACCTTATTTATTTCTGCCAAGATTAACCCAGTTTGTTATACGTTACGCCTTCCTCCACATCTCAAGCTGCCCAATGTTTTCCATGTGTCTCTACTTAAGCTGTTGGTCCTGAATCGCTGTTCTCGTTGGCTACTTATGCAACTGATTCTTCTCAGGAATATGAAGCCCATCAAATTTTGTATTCCAAAATTTCTCGCAAGAAACTCATGTACCTGATAGACTGGAAAGGTTTTGGCCCTGAGGAGAGATTGTGGGTTTCAGCTGCAGATATGTCCGCTCCTCTTTATGCTAAAAAGTTCCATCTCCGCTTCCCTTTGAAACCTGGACCTTGGGGGGTGGGGAGGGGGGGGGGGTAATGTCACACTTACCTCTTCCCCATTAAAGCGCAGGCATCTCCTGCGTATGCGGGCAGTTCTGACTACGTTCCCAAGCTTTATAAGGATATGGTTATATGAATATATGGATATTCCTGTGTCACCTGTGCTTCCTGTTGCTTTTAGTGTCTCCTGTGTTCCCTGTGACTGCAGTGGCCAGTGTCATTGGTGTATGTTTCCTGAATCCCTGATATTTGACCCCTGGCTTGTGACCTGACCTCTCTTGCTTGCTGCCTGCCTTGATCCTGGCTTTCTTTGACTATTCTGCTAAGTGATTTGGTACCGTGTATCATCCTGCCCAGCCTGGTGTGCCCAAGGACCGCAACCTGGCAGTAACCAGCAGGGCAACATACTCACCACTAGAGGCTCTGGAGAAGACCTTGTTACTGCTTAGACTCTGCGACTCTTCTCAGGGCTCACACCATTTCCGTGCAAGCCATAGTGCCCACTAGTGGCCATGTCTCTCCAAGTGTGACACAGAGATCAATAACTCAAGCCGAATTTTACACAGGCATATAACTGAGTCAGAGCATTGGCACATCCCCTCCTTCACCTGTCTGTTTAGGCATATGAACTTCGGAAAGAAAGATTCAGGAAGCAAACAGTGTCTGCTATACTCCCTTTAGTTCAAAATTCAAAAGCTTACCCTTTAATAAATTTAGCAACGCCTTAATGCACACTCAGAAACAAAGTTCCATTACAACTGGCAATGCCGCAAAGGTTTGCCATGAATCGTGTATTATTTCAAAACACTGCTGGTGTGTGAAGCTCCATTTATATATGACAAGGGAGTAAAGATAGATCATTCCATGTGATCCTTTTGCAACATTTTATTTAGATAGAGTTTAAATTTAAACTATTTTTAGCATATGTTTTCTCTGAACAGTTCAACCAATTTTACTTGACAACCAAACAAAAGATGCCTTCATTTTAGGTTTAATTAAGTAGTTAATGTATGTTTGGCCAACTCTTCCACACCATAAGTACAATCTGTAGAGCTAGCCAATCCAAATCCCTCTGCTATTGTCTTTATTTGTTACTTAGTATTTTATCAACACATAGTATGGGATGCACCTGTTTGACAGATTATTCAAACATCAGATGAAATAATTATCTTTGTCATAGCATTTTCACTGTATCAGCAAATTATATGAGGCACAGTGCTCAACACTGGAGGAGGACAGCTACTTGGCAGCAAAAGATAATACGCCTGTAGAATTTGCATTTTGGCATTTATTAAAAAAATACCAACATACTGTACATAAGTATAGCAACTGTGATAAAATGATAGAGATTACCCAGTTTACCTTAATTTCAGTTCTATTTAACCTCCCTCCAGAAAAGTAAACACAGCTCCATATAATAGGAGTGAAGCTATGTATCTCACTGTTTGGCTTGTGAAACAAGTGGCTGTTTGGTCAAGTGGAGTTGGAAAAAAACAGTTTGAAAACCTTATAGTAACTTACAGTATTTTTAAATCCTTATAGTAACCACAAACTGTAAGTAACCTTTTATAACTCCTTGTAAACATTTTTTTTTGTAAACAAAAATTGTAACTGGGAAAATGAGTGGTAGCAAGGTGGCAGGTTTGGTTCAGTGCACAGTCTGCCACATGTATGCACAAATGGAGCAACAGCTCCTAGATGAATACCGCTGTGACAGATGTGAGCAAGTCGCCTTTCTGGTATCTTGCATTGGAGAGCTGGAGAAACGCATTGCAACACTGAAATCACTGGATCACCTTGAGAGGAGTCCCCTGCTCATTGAGAATGAGCATGAGAATGAGTCAGAATGAACATGTAGGGAGTTGGGTTATTGTAACTAGAGGGAGTGGTAGGGGCTCCCAGAAAAGCAAGGCCAGCCCTGTGTTTCAGCACCCCAACCTGTTTGCAAAGTTATGTGAAGATGTGCAGGTGGCAGACCCAGTGGTGGCAAATCTAGATGTTACTGCTACCCCTAACAGCTGAAAGAGCAGCACATCTAGTAGTGGTGGGGAGGGAAACGCAGGAAGGAAAGGACAACTGACTGTCATACGAGATTCTATGCTCAGGAGGACGGATAGAATAGTTTGTCGCCTGGATCCCTTCAACCGAATTGTTTTCCGTCTCCCTGGTGCCAGAGTTCGGCATGTGGTGGACCGAGAGGACAAACTACTGGGATGGGCTGGACAGGACCCAGGTGTCTTGGTCCATGTTGGAACAAATGACAATATAGATGGAAGATGGAGGATCCTTAAAAATTAGTTTAGGGAACTAGGTTTCAAGCTGAAGAAAAGGACCTCCAAAGCTATGTTCTCTGGAATATTGCCTGTGCCATGCGCAACACAGGAAAGGCAGAGGGAGCTTAGGCAGCTAAACGCATGGCTTAAGTCCTGGTGTAGAAGGGAAGAGTTTGGGTTCATAGAGCACTGGGCTGATTTTTCATTGGGGTACAACCTGTATGCCAGAGATGGTTTGCACCTAAATGAAAGGGGGTCTGCTGTGCTAGGGGAAGGATTTAGGGGAATGGTGGAGGGATATTTAACCTAGGACAAAAGGGGGTGGGACAGGTAAATAGGGTGGCAGAAAGGTTAGTCAGGGGTCAGACACTAGTGGAGGGTGGATTGGGGATAGCTGGGGGGAGGGTTATGGATAATTGTAAGGAGCTCCCCATGTTACAAACAAACATTGGATTTTGCAGTACTAATTGTACTAAAAAACAAAAGCAATTGGCAAACAGCGATGGTAAAAGCAGCAATGGTTTAAAGTGCCTGTTCACCAATGCTAGAAGTCTAGCAAACATGATAGGGGAGTTGGAAGCATTAATGAGTGAGGAGGATTTTGACTTAGTTGGTATTGCTGAATCCTGGCTTTGTTCTTCACATGACTGGGCTGTCAATATTCCTGGGTATACTCTCTTTCGTATAGAGTCAAACGAAAGGGTGTTGGTGTCTGTCTGTATGTGATAAGTCATCTAAAAGTGAATGTGAAAGAAGAAATTGCGGATGGAACAAGCAATGAGGTTGAGGCATTATGAGTGGAGTTGAATGTGGGGTTGAATAACACACAATTATTTATTGGAGTCTGGTATAGGCCCCCCAGTGCTAAAGAAGAAATAAAAAATCAACTACTAGCACAGATAGAAAAAGCAGCAAAAAGTGGAAGTGTTTTAATCATGGGAGATTTCAACTACCCTGACATTGATTGGAGTAATGACACTACAGGAACAGCAAAGAACAGAGGAAATTTGTGAATTTAATACAAGATAATTTTATGGTACAGTTTATAGAAGCCCCAACTAGAAATGATACTCCGCTGGACCTAGTTCTTTTTAACAATGCAGAGCTTATAACACATATGCAAATAAAAGCGAATCTGGGTAGCAGTGACCATATTATGATTTCATGTAATGTAAGCTGTAAACAGGAAGCAAAAACAGGAAAGACAAAAACATTTAATTTTAAGAGAGCAAATTTTCCATTATTAAGGGCGGCTCTTTGGGACTTGGACTGGGAGACAATATTGTCCTCAAAGAACACAGACCAGGACTGGGAGACTATATTGTCCTCAAAGAATACAGAACAGAAATGGGAATGTTTCAAGTCTGTTCTACAAAAGCACACTGAAAAATATATTCCAATGGGTAATAAGTTTAGGAGGCTAAAATTAAAACCAATGTGGCTCACATCTGATGTTTAAAAAGTCATAAGGAACAAGAAAAGGGCATTCCAAAAATATAAAATAGAAGGATCACCTTCATCATTTGAAACCTATAAAGAATATAACAAAAGACGTAAAAAGGAGATAAAATGTGCAAAATTTCAAAATGAAAGACAGATTGCAAAGGAAAGTAAGGCAAACCACCAAATGTTTCAAATATATTAATAGCAAGATCTGAGCATGTAGGCCCCTTAAAGGATATCCCTGGGTTGGTAACTGGAGATAAAGAAAAGCCAGATTTACTAAACACAATTTTTTTTCTGTGTACACTAAGGAAAACGGCAGAGCTCAAGTCCAATTTCATAATAGCAATGTCACTTCCTTAAATGAGTCACAATGGCTCAGAATTAATATGATAGAGAAACAACTAGGAAAAATTAGGGTTGACAAAGCACCAGGACCTGATGGATTACATCTACGTGTCCACAAAGAGCTGAGCTCAGTTATTTAAAAAAAAAATTATTTCTCATTTTTGGAGACTCTTTAGTCACTGGAAAGGTACTGATGGATTGGCGTAAGGCCAATGTGGTTCCTATCTTCAGAAAGGGAGCAAAGTCATTACCAGGTAACTACAGACCCGTTAGTTTAACGGCCATAGTTGGAAAGGTCCTAGAGAGTTTGATAAAGAACCACATGGAGGAGTTTCTGCTAGAAAATAATATTATAAGTGATAGTCAGCATGGCTTCAAGAAGGACTGAAGTTGTCAAACAAATTCACTCTCTTTTTATGAGGAAGTAAGTAAACCGGTAGACAGTGGAATAGCAGTTCATATAGTGTACTTGGACTTTGCTAAAGCATTTGACACTGTACCCCACAGATGGTTAATATGCAAGTTAGGGTCTATAGGTTTAGAAAAGTCAATCTGTAAATGGATAGAGAACTGGCTTAAAGATCGAAACAAGAGAGTTGTAATGAATGATTCATACTCTGAATGGTCTAAGGTTATTAGTGGTGTACCCCAGGGTTTAGTGTTGGGACCTTTACTGTTTAATATCTTTATAAATGATATAGAATTTGGGATTAAAAGTACCATTTCTGTGTTTGCAGATGACACCAAACTATGTAATGGAATTAGGTCCATACAGGATGTTTATAATCTACAAGCAGACCTTGATGTACTGTTTGATTGGGCAGCCAAGTGGCAAATGACATTTAATATAGATAAATGTAAAATTATGCACTTGGGAGCTAACAACATGCATGCTTCATACTGTCTAAGGGGAATACATTTGGGGGAGTCAGAAATGGAAAAGGATCTGGGGGTTCTTATAGATCATAGACTTAATAACAGCATGCAATGCCAAGCTGCAATATCTAAAGCTAGCAAAGTACTTTCTTGTATTAAAAGAGGAATAGACCGCAGAGATGGAGACATAATCCTGCCCCTGTACAAAGCATTGGTCAGACCACATCTGGAATATGCAGTCCAGTTTTGGGCACCAGTTCACAAAAAGGACATTGTGGAATTGGAGAGAGTGCAGAGGAGGGCAACTAAATTAATAAAAGGAATGGAGGAGCTCAGCTATGAGAAGAGATTAGCTGAACTGGATCTATTCTCTCTTGAGAAGAGACGTATAAGGGGGGATATGATCACCCTGTATAAATATATAAATGGTCCATATAGAGAACTCTCTACCCCATTATTCATTTTGAGATCATTACAAAGAACAAGAGGGCGCTCTTTGCATCTGGAGGAAAAGAAGTTTAAGCTCCGGATAAGGCAAGGATTCTTCACCGTAAGGTCTGTGAAAATGTGGAATCAGCTCCCTCAGGAAGTAGTTTCAGCAACTACTATAGATTGCTTTAAGAAAAAGCTGGATGCTTTTCTAGAAGCACAGAATATAACTGGGTATTAGGGCTTTAAAGTAAAAAGAACAGTGATTGTTGATCCAGGGAACATCCGATTTTTTTCCCATATTGAAGCAAATTGTACCAGGGTTTTTTTTTGCCTTCCTCTGGACCAAATATGTCTTATAGGGTTTTATATCTGGGATATGTTTATTTCCCTAGTGGTTGAACTTGATGGACTTATGTCTTTATTCAACCTAACCTACTATGTAACTGTTTTACTTTCTTCTAATGCATCACTTTTAAACTTTCAATACATGTTGGGATTTATTTGGTGAATGTGCGAAACTTCTTATCACTTTTTGTTATCATAAAGCTGTGTACAGACATGAAATTTCTGTCAATGGAAAGAATCGTTTGTGATTGTTTCCAATGATAGTAGAACAAAAGAGCACTGTACACACAGCACAGCAGTTCTTTGGAGAGAGGAGTGGAGAATATTCCAGCATCACAAGCAGGTGTGTTCCAGGATCAACACATTCCAGAAGTAGTTTGTGTTAAGTCTAAGTGTTAGGTCTGAATCAAACATTTACCTACGAAGTAAATTATGCCCCCATGTATGTATCTAAATGTCTAATGTTCAATTATGACTATGGTGTGCCTTTAACAGAAAAAAATGTGCTATACTATTTCAAAAAGATCACATTTCCAGGTTCAACAATACAAGTTCCTGGTGTGGGAAGTGAAACTGCCTTTAATAATAGGTCCTTTCTATGTAAAGCAGAAAAGCTCTTTGCCAATTATGCAGCTGCACAACTTGAAAACTAGTCTTCTCCTGGTTAAATGATGTTTCAAATTTACAAAGTTATATGTATAATTTAGCAACGCCAACCACAGACACAAAAACCTTTAATGTATGCTATTTATTAATTGTGCAATCAGCCATAAATATCATACATTCATTTAATGTGCCGTGGAAAAGCCACCATGCTCATATAACTTAATACAAATGTATTTTTAAATGGATAATTAGTTTTATAGGCAAATAAGCATTTGGCAGCATATGGAAGAAAATAACAGGTTTATTCTTCCTTGTCTGATAAAGATAACGCCAGTAACATCTGAAGGTAGGAGATGATACCTAACAAAATGATACATATCATATGATGAATACCAATAATGTTTCCATGAGATAAGTGAGCAATAGTTTCTTTGCAGTAAATTTCACTCTCATTATGTGAAATTAAGTGAAATAATGCATTGCTTCCACATACCCACCATGAAGCACACTTGACCTGTGCTTGTGAAGGTTTATAGAGTATCCAGACTGTTTAAAGCATTAATCACTTATGTTTTAGCCTACATAGTCACTACAGTCTGCTCTTTTTCATTGTGATTTATACTCACTTATTCTATTTGCTCCTACATTTGACCTTAAGCCTTTTCTTTTGTACATGTACTGTATATGGAAATTCTTGATGCTAAATCAAACAATTCAGCACCATTGTATAATCATTATTACCCCCCTGAGTGCCAAGTTCAAAACATTCAACACAAATTAGTATACATTGTATATCTTTGTATAATAATGATTTTTTTTGCCATGATAACAATACAGCCTAATGATGAATGCAACAAGATGGTGATCCCTCTCTAGATATTACACAGTATGTCACCATTATTTAAATTACTTTTTTTATGAATATCATTTCATAAAAATTACTTCTTAAAGCTGCTCATACACAAAAAGATTTCTAATGTTTGATAGCTGACAAGGTCAGATGATAACGGTATTGTACAGGAATGATTTCTGCAGATATTTTAAGGATAACATTGCTAATTACATTAGAATTTTCAATAGATTTTGATTTAAATGAAACATAGGCTACAAGCTAAAACAGCCAGTCAATGAGCACTTTCAGAAGCAGAGTTCTGCAATGATAGCTTCAATATGCATTCAGAACAAGATTACTGAAAATAAATAATGACCAAATGCGACAATGTAGTACAGTCATGCAGTATGACCACATAGCTATATAAACACCTGACCGTCACATCTCTATGAGGTTGTCAGACATCCAATTCCAAAACCATCATCAATTTGAAATCCCCAAACTTTCTTGTGGCTTTAACAGCCTCCAATCTTCCAGGAATGATATCCACGAGCGTTTGGAGTGTATCCTTAGAAATGTATTCCCGGACTTCTGGGGGCAGCGCCGAGCTAGGTAGCTGCACTGAACTGCAGCTCCTGCCGGCTTGATTTGAATCTTCATTCATCCATACTCTGGTGGGCTTTTTTGAACCCCAGAGCATCAACATATCAAGTGCGGGAGCTGATCTAGAGTGGGGGCAGGTTCTATTTTTAGCCCTGCTCTCCACTACAACACCCGGAATCGGAGCTCCAGTCCTGACCTCGTGGCACGCGGCAACCATACTGCAGGGAATCCTGCAGCTGCAGTTAAGAGAGGGTAAACGAAAAAACTCCTACCTTCTTTAAGGAAAAACATCTCTAGGGAGCAAACTGGATTTCTTTCTACCTCAGCAGCTGGAATTTCCTGCGAGCCCTTGGTGAGTGTGAGCCGCCTACAAAACTGTCCACCCCCCCCTTGGATGCGGCCACTGTGGATGAGTTTACTTAAATAGTGTGCTTTGCTTTCCCTGCTTGGATCTGTCAAAATTTAAGGCACGCTTTATTTTGAAGTGCATTGGAAATCTTACAGAACACCAACTATGGAAAAGTACATGGGCAAATCACACCCCTCCCAGGCATGTAAACAACTCCCTAAAACTTAGGGGAAATCCTTGTAGAAATCTGCACCGGCATCCCCCCCTTTCATCTTCAGGATCTCCTGAAATGCCATTGCCATCAACCCCCCATGATCTCTCCTCTGCCATAGTTGATGCAGGCCGCCCCTCCCAACTGAGGGACTCCACCGCCAGGGAAGTCGTTGACCTACTTTTACCTTACTTTGACAAGAAATTTGAATCGTTACACCTTGCTACTGAAACAGCTAACATATCATCTAACACTGCAAGGATTGTGGAACTGGAACAACGGGTCAGCGATCTGGAGGACCGACTTCTTGAGTCGCAAGGCAAGTTAACCACGCAATCCAACCAACTGGCATCTATGGCAAAGAAAGTGGAAGACCTAGAAAATCGCAATAGGAGATATCATTTGCGTTTTATTGGTATTCCAGAGGAATTATAAAGGTCCAGGCCTCCAAAAATTTTTATCTGTTGATCTCATGCTAAGTCTCACTCCACCTCCCCTGACTGCCAGGGCATTTGAGAGGTACACAGGATTGGCCCTGATCACTCATCTGCAGCTCATAAACCTGAGAACAGTCAGCCAAATTCTTTCATGGCTTGGACAAGGACACAGTACTTGGAGCTTATCGCAAACAAAGAGAGCTTAAAGTAGGTGAGATAAAAATCCAAATTTTTCAAGATTTCTCCGCCAATGTTGCCTAAAAAAGAAAATTATTCACTCCTATCTGCCGCCACTTAGTGGAATCAGGAACACGGTTAGTCTTGATGCATCCGGCCGAATTGCGTGTGACCTATGCGGGGAAACCAAAGTGTTTGACAATCCAAATTTGGCCATGAGCTTTTTGAAGCAACAGGACCAAATTTCACCTTAACACTGTTGTCTCATTTTAGTTTTGTTTTGAAAGCACTTCTTATACTAGTCACTCATGTTGCTAACAATTTGTTTCCTTGGTCTGATACCAGCTACGGAGCACCTTCCTGGTTATTGTTTGATTGTTTCAGTCAATTTAAAATTTGTTGTTTTGTGAAATACATTTTTGAATGTTTTGAAGTTTTTACTTGAAATGTTTATATTGATAATTGAAGGCTTCTTTATATTTAAGTCATTCCATCTGACTGTGATACAAAGGCAAATGGCATTTTAAGATAAAAATGAGGAAAAATGCAAGATGTGTGTTATGGTTTACTTTAATTGGTTTTGCAGACAAGCTCCCTTAATGTAGGATCATATTTTTTTTGTGTTCTTAGAAAAATTTTTGACTGTGAAATTTGGTTAAAATGGGTGGAGCCCAAACTGTTGTACGTTAGGCCTTGACTCGTTGGGACTCGGGCTACATTGGATAATTAGCGATCATGTGTACACTATTTTTCTCAGGCCATGGCTGTAAACCTGTCAGAAACAAATACATCCCAACCTAATTCCGCTCTGCATTCCAAGTTAAAATGTAATGTAGCTGGACTTAATAGCCCACAAAAGCAGAGGAAAGTGCTAATAGACCTGAAACGTAAATCTCCAGATGATGTCTTCCTCCAGGAAACGCACTGGAAATCAGGTGACACAGCCACCTTGCGGGACTCCTGGATAGGAGAGGTCATAGCCACCACTTATAAATTTAGGAAAAGAGGGGTGGCAATTATATTACGGAAAAATTTGCCTAATAAACTGCTCTCAGTAGAATTGGACGAAGAAAGCAGGTATGCCATGGTAAAATTGGATTTGATGGGAACACTTTACTCACTGGCCCTGATTTATTAAAGCTCTCCAAGGCTGGAGAGATTACACTTTCATCAGTGAAGCTGGGTGATCCAGAAAACTTGGAATGGATTTCTTAAAAGTCATTTGCTATTTGTTAGCAAATATTTTCAATAATGGACCAGATCCATTCCAGGTTTTTTGGATCACCCAGCTTCACTGATGAAAGTGTATCTTCTCTATCCTTGGAGAGCTTTAATAAATCAGGCCCACTATGTTCTATATATGCGCCTCCTGGTAACTCCTCATCATTCTATGCTCATATACTTAAGAAAATTTTGAAGGGAAGCTACCCTAATTTAATTATGGCAGGGGATTTCAATGCTGCAGCTGACCCTAATATGGATAGATCTTCCACTGCTAATACTGTCAACACACCTCCAAGGAAATGTTACAACTTAATAGCCCAAGTTTCTTTGGTAGACCCTTAGAGACTCCTTAATCCCACAGAAAGGAGTTATACATGTTACTCCAAGGCACACATTTCCTTCTCCAGAATTGACCTCATGTTGGTGGAGGAGTCCCTTTTTTCCCTGGTAACCCATGCAATAACCGCGGAAATTAACTCAGATCATGCCCCGGCCCGGATGACCCTTACCTTTCCAGAACCTTTCTAAACTACCAGGCTTTGGAGATTCCCTAATTATTTGGCACGATCATCTGACTTCATTAGTATGAATAAATGTCAATGGGCAAACAGTTTGGATGACAACTTGGAACACTGGGATACCCCTGTTGTGCTATGGCGTACCATGAAAGTGATAGTCAGGGGGAATATTACAGAGTATACTCACAAACACAGAATATTGCGCCCAATACACTGATTTGCAGAATAAAGTGATCAAAGCTTATAGGGAATAGTTTTCCCAGAGAACAGAACCCTTGAAGCAAGCCTGGCAAGATGCAACCAAATGTTTCAATGCGCATGTGGCATCTAATTTAGAAACCAAATCTCATTTTCTGAAACTTAAGTTTTACAGATGGGGTAACAAAGTGGGCTCCCTATTTGCAAAACTTACGAAACCCCCACAATCCAAAAGATTTATCCTGACCATAAAAGACCCCCAAACATTGGCCACACTCCACGTTAGGGGTGCGCTCCGCAATAGCAGCAACAATAGTAGCGGCAAAACCAAACGCCCCCAAATCAATGCTATTAGGCCTGGATGCTGAGAAGGCCTTTGATAGAGTGGAATGGCCCTTATTGTACGCAATCTTGGCGCATCACCCATTTGGTCAGGTTTTCACATCATTTATTCAATACATTTACAACTCTCCAAAAACAAAACTTTTTATAAACGGCAATTTGTCAGCCCCGGCGTCTATGTTTAGAGGGCCCTGCCAGGGATGTCCACGAATGTCCAAGAATTTTGAAGGTATTCAGATTGGAGACAAAGTAGTTAAAATAACGGCCTTTGCTGATGACCTATTTCTGTATTTCTGAAACCGAAAAGGAGTTTCCCGGCTGTTAAATTGCTGCAACAGTATGGTACCATATTGGGCTATGCAATCAATTTAGATAAATCAAAGGCACTATATTTAAATAAATACACTAAGCCCAATTGGAGCCAGCAATACCCATTTGTATGGTGTAAACACAAACTGAAATATTTGGACCTTATGATACCCAAATATCCCTCCAGACTCTACTACTTTAATATCCCCCTTCTTTGGAGATCTGTTAAAGAACAGCTCTCCTATGTAGGACGCATAAATCTAATTAAAATGATCATATTTCCGAAAATTCTTTACATACTGCAAATGTTACCAATTATTATTAGACATACAGATCTCCACAACATCTATAAAGCCTTTCGGGCTTTTATCTGGGCAGGAAAGAAAGTTAGACTGGCTATGTGTATACTCCAACAACCGGTTAACCACAGAGGGCTATTTCCCAAATATTGAATTATATAATTGGACAACAATTTCCAGATATATTAGAGACTGGATACATGGTACTGTCTGTTACACTAATTTTTCCCTAGAACAACAATTGATCCCAAACAGCGATCTTCTTTACATTCTGCATATGCACAGAGAACTATTTCCTCCAGAAGTTGTCTAAAACCCTCTACTTCACTCTTGCTGGTATGTCTGGCACACAATTAGATACAAATTCTCTTTAAACAGCCATTCGTCCCTATTCCTCCCATTGTGGAGAAATAAGGATTTCCCTTACATACTTCGAGAACCCCAAGGGAAGGACCCGGGTGACCTGCGAGCAATAAAAATGAAATCGTTAGTCAATACTTTGACCCGCAAGGTCATCTAGCAGTCAGCAATTGCTACACCGTTTCCCTTTCTAGGACTACAGTCCTTCACCTATCTACAGCTGAGCTCTTATGTAAAATCTGTGCTTAAGAATCTATCCTCCACAGATTGGTCCAATTCATTGGACAAACTATGGACAGTACCTAGCCCGGATAAAAAAAAGCCATCACTGAAACATACAACACCTATAGAACTGTGTTAGATTAAAAAAACAGAAATACTGGGCTGTGTCAATGGTACAACTATTTTCCAGAGCTTACCCCGCATGATAAATTCTTATATTTTTGCAGAGCTTGGAAGGCATTGTCCTCTTCAATGTATAGGAAAATGACTGTGAAACTTTACCACTATGCATATATTTCACCTAAGCATTCTTACCAGATGGGTCTCAGTCCTTCCTCGCAATGTTTAAAATATGGCGTCTTGGAGGCAGATCTATATCATATGCTGTGGGACTGCCCTAAAATACGTTATTTTTGGAGGCGGGTTGCGATGTATGTACTCCAAAAGTTGGTAAACTATTTTTTTTAACCCATAAATGGGCAATTTTCAGAGAAGTGTTTCATGGTGCAAAGGTTGCCAAAGGCTGCAGGAAACTTTTGATGATAATTTCTCTAGTAGCAAAGAAAACTATTTTCCATAACTGGATTACAGCAAACCCCCCTTCACTTGCACTATTTTTGGAAAAACTGTGGTTTGTTTTTGAGATGAAAAGGGTTGAAGCTTCTCTGGACAATGAAACATGGGGGGAGGGTTTTTTTGGAGTATGGGAATCATACATAGCTACATTATCTTAGGATATGAGAAAAAGAGTTTGCAAGACCTTTGAACACCATCTTTTGGACAACGATCCTCCAATTGTTTGCTGATTGTTGTTTTGTCGGCCCCGTGGCCGACAAATTGACCGGCCAGGTCAGGTGGGTAGGGCGATGGTGGACCAATTGGAAACCCAGGGTGTTCATATGGCAGCCACAACGTTGGACGTGTGTGCAGGTGCATTGTCCTGCAAAAAAAGGATCCCTTTGGTCATCTTTCCACGGCGTTTCGTCTTAATTGCCTCTTTCAGCTGGTCCAGGAGGTTAGCATAATACTGTCCCGTGATACTAGAGGTAGCTAGTCCATCAACAGAATACCGTCTTTGTCCCAGAAAAGGGACGCCATGACTTTTTTGAACGATTTCTGGGTTTGGAACTTCTTCAGCAGCGGGGATCTGCTGTGGCGCCATTCCTTTGACTGTTCCTTGGTTTCAGGATCATAGATGTAGAGCCAGGTTTCATCCTCAGTCACTAACCTAGCCAAAAAGTCCTGTGCAGCTTCAAAATGGGCCAAAACGGCTTTGGATGCTTCAACTTGTTCCTTTCCTCTGATCACTGTTTAAATATTTCGGTACCCACTTCGCAGAAAGCTTGCGCATGTCTAGGATAGTAGTGATAACAAACCCAACATGCTCCCGTGAGATGTCAAGTATCTGAGCTATCTTTTTTGCGGATATTCACCGGTCCTCAATAATCAGCTCATAGAGAGCATCGCAGGTTGCTGAGTCAGTTGAGGTTGGGGGTGCCCACTGTGGGGCTCATCTTCAACGGTGAAATGCCCAGTCTTGAAACGAGATATCCAGGTTTTGACAGTGTTGTAGGATAGACACTTCTCCCCCAGTATTTGTGACATATCAGTGTGAATGTGCTTTGCTGACTTTCCTTTGAGAAACAAAAACTTCATGAAGGTCCGTAACTCCAACGACATGAAACTTGCTTGTGCCTCTACCATCACAGTTTTTCACTAAAAGAAAAAACAGTTTTAAGAAACGCAAAGACCTGATATTTGCAAAGTAACATACTAAGATATTAGGCTGTCATATGCCCCCACACTCATTTTTCTATTTCATCTGGAAGGGGGCAAGTCCAGGAACTTCTCAGCACCCCCTCGTACACATACTTATAGTGTAAAAATCACTACAGTGCATGTTCTTATTTTACCAAGGATTCCACATAAATGTAAGATTTTCTTTCAGAGTAATCCACATATATATTACAAATAACTTAATCAATTAAATAAGTAAAGCAATCAAATGTCATGGCAATAATAATTGCTTGCACAAATTTCTAAATACCAGATCATTTGATTCAAGCCAGAAGGTTATATTTCAACTCAGGACAATGATTATTGTATGTTGCAGCAATTACTTCTATGCATGTTTAAAAGTGAATGCAATTGTGGGAGAATAATGAGACCAATACTAGGGCTCATATAAAAGTTAACATACATTTTTGAGTGACTAATACTCTTCAGACTGGGAGAGATCACAGAGCTGGATAAGAAGCATTGAGTGCTATAAAACCACTCACATTTGCTGATTAATAATGAGAGTATGAAGTTTATAGGAGAGAGAATAATTACCACCAATTGGACTGTAATGGTAAAGATTCATTTAATGTGATTTGTATATATCCTTGAAAGCAGCATTCTTGGCCAGATTATTAACTAGCATTATGTTTCCAAATTTCTAATGTGTACTTATAGTGCATGTGAACTTTAACAATGATTGTATATTATTTGCTCCCTTTTGTTCTGTTTATTATACCATTAAAGGGTTTTGTTATATCAGTTTGATAAGAGCAACAATCATGGGTATAAATCTCATGCACTGATAACTTTCTTTGCTCTTTGCCTGTTTTGCCTTCTTATTAGTTAGCATAGTTCCCAGCTCTTTCTGTAGACTACAGAACACATTTCACATCTCATATTACAGAGAATGGAAGAGAATAAGCTGTTTTGTAGCCCTAAAACCCTTCTGTGCTTGGGTACAATGCTGCTCTGCCATAGATACAGTGCAGTGATTGAACGTCACTTTAGATTATTCTAAGGGCTGTATTTATAAAACATGGAATTTGACATTCCCAAAAACATTCCCTGGTACTGCTATTAAAACAAGTAGACCTGGAAGATTTGCACCACAGAATATTTGAGGTATTGTCAGATTCACTGCTTTATAATTACTATTTCAATTCTTGAGTTTATATAAGCTTTATTCCAAATAAACTTTGTTCAAACAAAAGGAATTAAAAATAAATCTTCTGTATGCAATCTAATATTTGACCTGAACTCAGGAGCACTGCACTTGTGTAATCCATCCAATAGACTGCGCATGCGCGCCGACTAGGAAGACGTGAGTTCCCGGGACTCCCGCACACCGCCGCTCTTAAACCCTGCTGAAGCCGGCTGCTCACAACAGTGAGTACAGAACGCTGCTCCACTGCATCAGGGGGTGATGGAGGCTCAGAGAAGAGGGTATTAGAATCAATCAGCCCTCCCTCCTGCCCAGAAGTATCCCAAACCCCTGCTTGTTCTCAACCATCTCCCTACCCTGGTCTTACTAGGAATGATTTGGAAGCATGTATAAGCTGCATAGAACACACAGTAAAGAGTGAGATTGCCAACCTGAAGCATGATCTGGGTGAAAGAATACTAGCAGTGGAAGAGGCAACTTGTTACAAGCCTCTAACCAGCAGAGATCAGTACTAAATAAACACTCCTTACTCCTCCAGCCCCTAGTTTTGCAATAAGGTGATCTGGAAAATCGCAATAGACGTAACAACCTGAGAATTCGTGGTCTGCCGGAGTCAGTGGAACCCGCTGACTTGCAGGTCGCAGTTGTAGGAATTTTCAACAAGTTGCTGGATGCCCCTCAGGATAACCACATTACGATAGAAAGAGATCATAGGGCTCCTGGTCAGAAGTTTCAAGACCCCAGCAGAGTGAGAGATGTTATCTGTAAATTGCTTTCTTATCCACTTAAAGAAGATGTATTGAAGGCTGCTCGGGCCCAGAAGGAAATTTTATTTATTTTTTTATTTTAAGTTTTGCCCATAACGCTTATGCAGGATTTATCTTGCCATACCCTTGCGTTGCGGAGGGCCTTGCGCCCCCTAACGGAGGTCCTAAGAGCCAATGGTCTATGCTATATATGGGGGTTCCCGTTTCACCTTGCAGCATCCAAAGAGGCAGTTACAGCAGTTTTACGCAGTATTGCGGATCTAACATCTTTTTTTCTACCTTTTCCCTGCCAAAGGTTTCATTACCGGACTGGCCCAGGTTTTCTGGATGTTCCGGAGGGTTCGGAATGGATGACCCAACTCAGAAAGCGCAACCGGAAGAAGCCTAAAAAAACGACCACCACCACGGAGAGCTGATGCAGGAAGCTGCCGCCCCCACTTTTGTTACTAGGAAGGGCTCATGTGCCTTTTCCTTTCTTTTTTTGGTTACACTGAGGATATCTGGTCTTTGATGGTTACTATTTGCACCATATTGTATTTGTAATATTGAAAATTGTCTTAGTGTATGCTGCCATCCAGTGGCAACAAATATTTATTTGTTTATATGCAATCAATTGAATGTGAAGCCATGAAACATTTCTCAGGGCATACCCTGTTTCCCCGATTATAAGGCACTCTCTTATATTTTTTGAAATGCCAAAATATGCCCTGGGTCTTATTTTCTGGGGATGTCTTATTTTTCCATGAAGAAGAGTACAGTACACATTTATTGTTGAAAGTCACTCATGATCACTCATGTTCCATTGATTGTCCCCTTCTGATCACTCATGTGCCGTTC
>NC_092870.1:5103879-5126338 GCF_032062135.1 Pyxicephalus adspersus | reverse complement strand
AAAAATCGGGGGTGGCTTACTTAATGGGGATGTCCTAAAATGGGGGAAACACGGTATTACCCTTTAGTGGCAATTTTGGATGATGGTTTTGAATATTTCTTAGTGCAACTTTTTTATACTGCTTTTGATAATTGTGGCAATGTAAAAGCTGATTATTTGCACTGGGTTGTATTTACATTATTGGAAATTGTCAGCTACCATCTTGTGGCCATTTTTTCGTCTGTTAGTATTTTGTTGATGTCACGCATGGAGAGACAGGACCACTAGGGGGCGTATGGAGGTGGTGCGAGCCCTGAGAAGGGCCAAGGCGCAGAGTATAAGCCATAACCAGGTTTTCTCCAGAGCCTCTGATGGTGAGGATGTTGGGTGCTGGTTACGGCCAGGTTGCGGTCCTTGGGCACACCAAGGTGGGCAAGCACGGTACCAAATCACCAGGCAGGAGGATAGTCAAGGAAAGCCGGGGTCGAGACAGGCAGCAAGCAAGAAAGATCAGGTCACACGCCAGGGGTTGATAGCCAGGGATCCAAGAGACAGACAGCAATGACACAGGGGTCACGGCGGGCACAGGGAACACTGAAGACACTGTAAACAGCAGGAGGCACAGGAGAAGCAGGGATATCCACAGACAGACAGGAACAGCACAGGCAAGTTGGCTGGGAACCAACAGACTGTACAACGAGGGGTTAACACAGGAGCTGGACACAGGAAACACTGGACTAAGCAGCAGGTGTACAGGAACTAGTTCACAGAACTAAGGGCTCGGCACAATGGAGACACAAAGGAGACAAAGTCAGTCTGAGAGCCAGCTAAATAGCTGATCAAGAGGCTATCTTTTGATTGACCAGTGGATTGGACGGAATTGATAAAGCTTGGAAATAGAGGCACGCCCTGCTTCAGAACTGCAAGCATGTGCAGGAGGGGGATGCCTGTGCTTTAGTGAGGAAGAGGTAAGTGTGACATTACCCCCCCTTTTAAGGGGCCTCCCCACCAGGTTTAAGGGGAAAATGATGGTGAAACTTCTTGGCAAGAAGAAGTGCAGACACATCTGTAGCTGGAACCCACAATCTCTCCACAGGACCAAAACCTTTCCAATCAATTAGGTACATTAGCTTTTTGCGAGAAAACTTGGAATCCCGAATTTGATGGACTTCATATTCCTGAGAAGAATCAGGTGAAGAAGTAGCCAACTTTGTGGATAGCCAGACTTTATCCCCAGGTTGCAAAAGAGGCGCCTTACGACGACGCCGATCAGCAAACTTCTTGTAACGAGACGCTGAGTGCTTTAGGTGTTCTGAGGTTGAAGCCCAAATATGGTTGAAGTCCCTCTGGAGGGCAGAGAAGGGTATAGGAGACAGAAGACGAGGAAGGCGAGGATGTTTGCCGTAGACGATGAAGAATGGAGGTTCCTTGGTGCTGGTGCAGACATGATTATTATGAGCAAACTCTGCCCAAGGTAGCAAAGTCACCCAGTCATCATGGTCAGCGGATACCGAGGCTCGAAGATATTGCTCCAAGGACTGATTGACTTTCTCCGTCTGCCCATTAGTCTGCGGGTGACAGGCTGAAGAGAATTCTGCAGAGATGTCCAGGGCAGGAAGTAAACTGCACCCCATGAATTGACACAATACTAGTGGGCATATCGCGAAGTCTGAAAATTTCCCGAATGAAGACTGGCACCAGTGCTGCAGCAGATGGTAGAGCTGGGACAGGTACAAAGTGGGCCATTTTGGAAAAACGATCTACAACCACCCAAATAACTCTACAGCCATCAGAAGGAGGAAGATCCGTAATGAAATCCATAAATAGATGAGTCCAAGGTTCTTTGGGAATAGGTAGTGGAAGAAGGGAATAGGTAGTGGAAGAAGTGGTCCCGCAGGGGCGCAGGTGGCAGACTTTGTTTGGGCACAGACAGCACAGGCTTTGACATAGTCTGTCACATCCTTGTGAAGATTGGGTCACCAGTACTGATGGGAGAGGAATTAAAGGTTCGGTGTACGCCTGGGTGGCCAGAGAGCTTGGAGTCATGTGCCCAACGTAACATTTTGGTACGGAGTTTGGGAGGCACCAGGGTTTTACCAGGGGGAATAGCGGATTCCTGGAGAGAAGTCAAGGCAAGGATACGGGCCGGTGGGATAATGAACTGGTTCAGTAGTGGTTTCAGAATCCTGAAAGCGTGAGAGTGCATCAGCTCGGTAATTAGAAGAAACAGGTTTAGATGTGATAACAAAATCAAAACAGGAGAAAAACAACGACCAACGAGCCTGCCTGGGGTTGAGGGGACGAGCAGACTGTAAGTATTGGAGATTTTTGTGGTCTGTGATGATAGTGACCTTGTGAGGAGAACCCTCTAAGAGATAGCGCCATTCCTCCAGGGCTAGCTTGATGGCAAGGAGCTCCGTCTCCGATGGAGTAATTTTTCTCCGCTGGGGAGAATTTCCTAAAAAAAAACGCACATGGGCGTCGAGCCCCAGTGGGAGTCTGATAGAGATGAGGCAACAGATGAGGCATCAACTTCAGCAGAGAAGGGTTTGGAGACATCTGGCCTAACCAGGGCTGGGCCTGAAAGAAAGGCTCGCTTTAAGACATGAAAGGTGTCAACAGCCTCAGAAGGCCAATTCTTGGGGTCAGCATCCTTCCAGGTCAGTGCAGCGATGGGAGCTACCAGCATAGAGTAATTTTTGATGAATTGGCAGTAATAGTTGGTGAACCCCAGGAAGCACTGAGCAGCCTTAAGACCGCAGGGTAGTGGCCAGTTGGAAATAGCCGTCACCTTCTCGGGATCCATGGAGAGACCCTCCTTTGAAACAATGTAGCCCAGAAAGGGTACCTTTGGGCATTCAAACAGGCACTTGCCTTAGCATAGAGCTTTTTGTCTCTGAGCTGTTGTAAAACCAAGCAGACATGCTGTCTGTGGGTGGACAAGTCAGGGGAGAAGATTAAAATGTCGTCCAGATAAACAATAATGCAAATGTACAACAGGTCACGAAAAACATAATTTACAATGTGTGTGTTGAAGGGCATCACTAGGTATTTAAAATGCCCATCCCTGGTGTTAAATGCTGTCTTCTATTCGTCCCCTTCCTTGATCCAGATTAGGTTGTAGGCACCTCAGAGGTCTAATTTGGTGAAGACCTGGGCCCCTCGGAGATGGTCAAAAAGCTCAGGAATGAGCGGCAGCGGGTAGTGGTTCTTAATTGTAATAGCATTCAGACCACGATAGTCAATAAAGGGGCGGAGAGCTCCATCTTTCTTTTGAACAAAAAAGAACCCGGCGTCAGCAGGGGAGGAAGACTTGCATATAAATCCCTTTTGCAGATTTTCCTTAATCTACTCGCTCATGGTCCTTGTCTCAGGGAGACTAAGGGGGTATACCTGACCTCTGAGAGGTGTAGAATTCGGTATGAGGTCAATGGCACAGTCATAGGACCGGTGTGGGGGAAGTTGTTCAGCCTTATGTTTGGAGAACACATCCTGGAAATCTATGTACTGTGTAGGGATAGAAACAGCAACAACCAATGTGGAAAGAGCGAGCTACTTGAGAGGCTTAACCTTGAACAAACACTGGGAGTGACAGGATCGGCCCCAGGCCAAGATCTCAGGAGAAGACCAGTCAATTACCGGAGAGTGTAGTTGAAGCCATGGGAGGCCAAGGAAGACTGCAGATGAGGCCTACGGAAGAACGAGGAAAGTTAAGGTCTCATGATGAAGCACACCCACTGACATGTGCATGGGCAGAGTTTGGAAACGAATTAGTCCACAGGATAAAATGGTTCCATCCACCGCAGAGATTCGCAGGGGTTGAGGCAAAGGCTATAAAGGCCAAGCAAAATCCTTTACAAGGGAGGCAGAAATGAAATTACCTGCTGCCCTAGAATCGATGAAGGCCTTGAGGGCTAGTGTGGACTGATGGTGATGAAGCTGAATAGTTATGGATGGACGCTGAGTGAAGAGGAGAGACCTAGCATGCCCCCCTCAGAGCATGCTAGGCGCTGAAGTTTCACGGCCTCTGTGGACAAGACTTGATTAAGTGTCCCTTCTGTCCGCAGTAAAGGCAGAGACCAGATGAAAGACGTCGGGACCTCTCCTCTTGGGATAGCCTAGATTGGCCTAGCTGCATCAGTTTTTCAGAGACAGGGGGAACAGAGGAGGCTGGAGATTGCAGAGGCCGCTGAAAGGATGGTGGGAGTCGTGGGACAAAAACTTTGAGTTGGCGAGATTTCTCCTGGAAACGCTCCTGGAAGCAAATGTCTATCTGGATTGCCAAGGAGATAAGATCATCCAGAGACGTGGGAATCTCCCAACCAGCGAACTCATCCTTCAAGTGGTCAGAAAAGCCTTGCCAGAAGGTAGAGTGGAGCGCCTTGTTGTTCCAAGCGAGTTCAGCTGCCAAAGTTCAAAACCGTACTGCATACTGACCCACAGTAAGTGACCCTTGGCGGAGACGCAGGAGCGCACTGGCTGCGGAGGAGGTGCGTGCGGGTTCATCAAACACCTTTTTGAAAAGGCTCAGGAAGGCCTCAATATTGCTGGTAACTGGATCCTTCCTCTCCCAGAGTGGGGATGCCCATGCCAGAGCTTCTCTAGACAGCAAGGAGATAAAATATGCCACTTTGGCCCGATCAGTGGGGAAGTTAAGTGGCTGGAGCTCAAAATGGATGCCACACTGATTGATGAAGCCACGGCAGGTCTTAGGGTCCTCAGAGAATTGCTGTGGAGGGGGCAAGTTTAAAGCAGAGGCTACTGTGAGGGCAGGAGGCTGGGCCTAGGCTGGTGGTGCAGCCGGTGCACTTGGAGAACCAAGCAGTTGATCCAGGCGAGCAGAAAGTGCATAAAGCTAACGAGGCACCTGGATTTGGGTAGCATCCTGGGCGTCAAACCTCTGGGAGAGTAACTTGTTGGGGCCTGCTGAAGTGTCTGGGAGGGTGTAGTCATGGTTCGTGCAAGCTGTCACGCACGGAGAGACAGGACCACTAGGGGGCGTTGTCACGGTCCCTTCCGTGACTGAAGTTAGAAGATCTGTGAGACAAGCTGCACGTGAGGTTATCTGACTGTCTCTTTGTTTTTACTTGTTTCTGTGTTGTTGTTTGTAATGACCACACCCCTTGTATCAGCTGCAGCTGATTGGTCAGTATTTGCCCAAACCTCAGGAGGAACCTGATCCTGTGGTTGGCACTCCAAATATAAAAAACAATTACCGTTTGGTACATGGATGGGCATGACTGAGGATGTGACATGTAGGTGTCCCGTCTTACTAATCCCCAACTACAACTTCAATAGAACAAACAAATATCTCTCTAATAAATTCACAAGACCATTTGGAATGATCCTGAAATGGTGTGTGAACATTGACTGGTGATTGTATGGATGTTGGATCGAGAGGGGAGGAGTTTTATAAGACCTTGTAAGTATCCCATTAATTCCCACAGAAGGCTCAGCATTCTCTCTTGGACCACTATAATAATCCTCACATAAAGTACTACAAGTAGCACCAGAATCTACAAGAAAAGGGAGAGAATGTCCCTCTATGTTTAACCCCCCTAGCGTTCTAATTCTGTCATTTTTTGATGCAAAAAGTGATCCTATTTTTTTTGCGTAGAAATTTTTGTTTATATTGCTTCCATCACCATCAGGTGTGTTAGAATGAGTATGCAACTCAGCTGGACAACTAATTCACAACCAGTTTGGACAACAAGTGGATGGCTGGAGCGCGGGGATAAGGTAAGGGGGTCCCCCAAAGGTACCCCGAGTGTGACTCGGGGTTAACGCTTTTTGCAATTTTTCCCACCCCGAGTCACACTCGGGAATACCGCTAGGGGGGTAATGTGAGTTGTTTTAAATTTTTTAAATTTTGTAGTTTGTTTGTTTTTATGTGATCTCCTTTACAATCTCCCAGGACCTACAATTTAAAAAGTCAGTTATGCTTGTTTTTAAGCAGTTCCCTTTTATGAATTGTTTGAAAGGCTAAAAACAGCACAATTGGCTTACTAAAACTCAGTTGTTTGATGCGCATTGTTGTGCGCCAACCTTCAGGAGTGTGATGCGCATTGTTGTGCGCCAGGGTTGAACCATGCGCCAGCCACTTTTACGGAGAAGGATCCTCACTCAGGTAAGTTTTTCTTTTTATGTCTTTTTATGTGTATATTGTTTGTTTTGCTGCATGTGCACTAATGCATACATACATATATATATGCACGTATGTACATACATTTATGTGTGTAAATATAAAAGAGAAATTAGAGGAAGAAAAAGGCAAAGAGGATTTTTTGGGGCATATTGCTTAACATGCTTCAAATTGGATAAAAGAGAAGAGATGAAAGAAAGAGAATTTATGATTCATCACATATTTGGAGTCAAAATATGTATTGTTGTAAACACATTGTTATACATAATCATGCAATCAAGTACATGCAAATATACATCCAGTTTAGTTGTATAAGCACTAGACTGGGATATATCTAGACAAAAATTTCTGTCAGTATAGTAATATTTTGACCGTTAATGTGCAGAAGTTATCCCGATGTGTTTGGCCTCGATAGGCTTCTTCAGGGGGTTGCGCTTATTAGGGGAACTTAACGGTAACTTTTGAGACAGAGATATAGCCAGGACAGGCCACCTTAGTTTTCAAGGATGAGGTACTGGATCAATCAATTGGTTTTTGCCTGGTGGATGCACAACCGTCTACCCAGGTAGGTATAAAAGTTATAGCCAGGGAACAAGTAAATCCAGGTTGTATATTCCCCCAGAGTGAGAGGAGGGTTACTTGGTGCCACAGCTTTTAAACTTCTGGTGTTTAGTAGAAGGAGCATGCCGGCAGGTTAAGATCATCTGGAGGGATTTGCATCCGATCAGTGGTTGAGTGGGAGACACATCTGCGTGTGCTAACAGTAGCCAGGCACGCCAAACTATGTATGTATGTATGCATTTATGTGTGTGAAGAAATAGGCAAAGAGGATTTTTTGGGACATATTGCTTAACATGCTTCAAATTGAAAAGATTGCCTATTTCTTCCTGTTATTTCTGATGCCATGGGCTTGGCTACAAGCAACATTTATGAATGATATTGCTTCTGGTTAAAGGAGGAATCCACCTTTATGTGCTTCCACTACCAAGCTGGGGTGAGTAAGTCAATATATAGTGGGCCAACGTCTAAAATGCCATTCAAACTGCATAAACACCCTGAAAGGCTTGAAAAGCAAGAAAATGTTTGGCACAAAGTGTATTTGTTCCTGGAAGTTTTAGATACTAGTACTATTTGTTATATGTAAACACCTAAATAATGCATACAATCCAGTATTTAATGAACAAAATTAAGTTGAGCAACAACAGAAGATCTGTTCATTTCTAAAAGTGTCTGACCCTGCTTGTGAGCTTGTCAATCAATGTGGTTTGATGTTGTGCTTGGCAACCTCCTTCCATCACCATCAGGTGTGTTACAATAAGTATGCAACCCAGCTGGACAACTAAATGACAACCTATTTGGACAGCAAGTGGAAGTGTGTTTGTATACAATAGTGCTATGATCAGGCAGCACAGCACAATGACAACAAACCTATAACACGCTACACATGAACAGAGGAGTTGTGTGGGGGCAAATCAACATGAGTGCAAATCAGACTAATAAAATAAAAAAACAAAGAAATCAAAACCATGACAATTTATTTATAAAAGGAATATGTACATAATACATTCAAATTCCAATATGGGACAATGTGACTGTGAGAATGGGACAAAGGTAACGAGGGGGTTCAAGTAGGAGTTTGGAGTGGAAACCATGCAGACATTTGTACTCAATATTTGTGGAAAAAATGACAAAACATTGCTGAAGAGTTCCGTAATTACAAACCAGGCACAAAAACATTGCAGCAAAAGATGAAACTAACAATAATGAGGATTACAAAGTCACATCAATTCATACCATTCAAGCAAACTTACTTGATTAATCCCCCCGTCCCCCCACAAACCAGTCCAGTTAAAATAGTAAAAATGAAAATGCATATGTATTTCTATACATTTGAATGTATTTTGACATACACACACAAGTGAAATCACTAAATAAATTATAAAGTGCTAATTAGTATATATACAGCTTGATCTAAATTAGTTTGCAGTGTTGCAAGCAAACATAAAAGTATGAAAACAGTGCAACAAATGTAATAATAAATTAATGTGAATGAGTATAATGTAATATAAAAAAGTAGCACTTACCCAAAAGAAGATGAAGTATTAAGGATTCTAATTGACCTGTAATGGACTGTAGATGCGCACAGAACAGGGAGCAGGTGTGCGCTAATTAATTGCTATGATCTCACCATTGACAGAGCTTAACAGATCCTCCTGAATCGCACAGCTGCAACTTAATCGCCTTAATTGGCATTTTCTCGCCCCATATTGCTAATTTATCAAAGCAGGAACCTGGCTGGCAAGTGAAGGCCAGTGTACTACTTACTACTCAGCTCCAGGTCTGACTCCGCCTCGTATTTTGGCGCGTATTTACTCGCAGCGAGCTTATGCGGGCTCGCTTGATAAATCAGGGCCATAGTGTTACTATTTTTTGAAACGCTGTGCAGTTTGTACCACCAGAGGGCGCATGTCTTTGGCTTGTGCTACATCAGAAATAGCTGTATGTCCAGTGAGGCCTGGAGCAGAGAACGAAGTGAAAAATCAGTGGAAGGCCTGCATGACTGGGAAGGGGTGGGAGCAGGAAGGGGAAGGGTGAAGAATTTACATAGAGAAGGGGGGGGAGTTGCTGAATTCGTATCCTGGGAGTGACGTGCAGGGCAAAGGGGCTCCACTCTTCTCAGGTGGAGCCCCAGGGTGAGGGGGGGGCATACAGAGGCCCGCCCCCCCTTCTCGCCCTGTGCGATCAGTAGTGCAAGCCCTAAGAAGGCTTGCTGGGAATGATGGCAGCGTGCAAGGGCACGTGGACAGGGGGCGCTCTCGCGCGGCTTACCAGGGTCCAGCAGTAGGACAGAGTCACGGGGCTCGGGCTGCACTAGGAGGAAGCCGCGGGGCTCCCTGGATCTAGCGGCAAGTGCAGGGGAGCTGGACAGAAGTAGGGCGCCTTTTCCCTTCTCCAGGATGGCCGCAGTGGAGGAACGGGAGGCGGGGACAGACAAACGTGAGGAGGAGGCGGGCCCACCGGGCCGGGAGTCTCCAAGAAGAAGATCCGGCTCGTCAGCAGCAAGGGCCGGGACCTGCGGGACGACAGAAAGCGTCGGGATTCCCGTAAGTGCAGGGAGAAGAGCCATCCGGCTTCTGGAGGATGCGGCCGGCTGCGTAAGGGCTGGCAGTGGAGGCAGCGCGGCCGGACAGCGCAGAGTGGAGGCAGTGCAGAGAGGTATAGAAGAAACAGCGGGGGTGGCAAGCGGCTTTCCGATCCTGGGTGGTCCAGAAGTGCCTGAGCAGGAGGCTGAAGAGAACCTGTCGGAGGGAGAGCTTTGCAGCCGGTGAGTGCCTGTTGGGGAAAGTGGGGGATTCAGAAAATGGGGGGAGGGCTGACGTGACCAGTAGGCAGGGTGGTCTGGGAGGCTGCAGGGGGGGGGCAAAAGGGGAGGTATAAGTGCGTTTTGAAGGGCCACTGGGGGCGCACTTGCGGCAGGAGACAAAGGAGCAAATCTGGAAAGGTGAGTATGTGGATCTTTTTACATTGTTGCCGCTGGAGCGTTTTCAATTGGATCGGTTGCAAGGTGAGTGGCGGAAGGAAGAGGAGTCGAAGCGGCACAGGTTGATCCCGCTGACGTTTGCTAATTGGTTGCAAGCGTTTGCGATATTCGCCAGTGTGTTGGGAGAAAAGGAACCAGGGCATTGCTCCGCCCTTTTCTGTTATTTGGATGCCATTGGGGAGGCTTATAGGACTTATGGGGGGTAGCGTGGCTCAGATATGATGAGCAGTTTAGGCAGTGGAAAGCTTTCCGTTCGTCGATTCGGTGGGACCACAAGGACATTGGCTTGTGGATGAAGCTGATGACACCGGGGAGGAGCAGGGGCGTGCAGCCCTTTTTGGGGGGGGGCGCTGGTTTGTCACCTTTCGGGCCCTCGGCCTTCCGTAAAAAAGGTGTGTGTTGGGCATTTAATGAAGGGGGCTGCAAGTTTGGCCAGGCCTGCAATTTCAAGCATGAATGTGCAAAATGCATGCATGGAGCAGCCTGCTGTTTTCAAGCAGGCGGTGGAAGGGGGTCGGACGCCACTGGAAAGAGGGATGATGCTGGTGAAGGTGGGTCCAATGCGGCCTTTCCTAAGTAGGTATCCGGACCAGGCGGCTGCTAAGCTGTTGGAAGAGGGGTTCACAGAGGGTTTTTGGATTCCTTGCTCATTGAAGGAGCTCCCCCTAGTGGCAAGGAATTTGAAGTCAGCAAGATTACACCCGGAGGTGGTAGGAGAAAAATTAAGGAAGGAGGTGGGATTGGGGAGGATGGGGGGTCCTTCCCAGCGCGACCGGTGGAGGACTTGGTGATTTCTCCTTTAGGGGTGGTGCCCAAGAAGGAGCCAAACAAATTTTGGCTCATTCACCATTTGTCTTTCCCGGCCGGTGCGTCAGTGAATGAAGCGATTGACCCCCGCCTTTGTTCCATATCCTATACGACGTTCGACAGCGCACTGAAATGGGTGCGTAAGTATGGCAGAGGAGCCCTGTTGGCAAAGGCGGACATAGAGGCGGCCTTTCGGTTGTTACCGGTGCACCTGGATAGTCAGCGTTTTTTGGGTTGCACGTGGGAAGGAGCATTCTATGTGGACCGTTGTTTGCCGATGGGGTGCTCTTTGTCGTGTGCACTGTTCGAAACTTTTAGTTCGTTTTTGGAATGGACAGTGCCGGAGGTGGCCAGGGTAGATTCGGTCATCCATTACCTGGCTGATTTTCTTTTTATCAGGCCACCTGAGTCAGCGATGTGTAGGGTGTTGGTGGCGACATTCGATTTCTTAGCAGACAAGTTCGGCATGCCCCTGGCGAAAGATAAATCGGAGGGCCCGACAATGGAGTTGGTTTTTCTGGGGATCACAACTGACACCATGGCGATGGAGTGTCGATTGCCGTAAGACAAGTTGGAGGCATTACAGATTGATGTGGCAAGGGCGGTGGACAGAAAAAAACTTTCGTTAAGGGACTTGCAGTCACTCCTGGGTAAGTTGAATTTTGCCTGCCGGTGTCACGAATGATAGGGAGGGGAGGGTAACAGAAAGGCTTACACACCACTAGGCCTCTAGTGAATAAGGAAGAGGGAATGGTGGTGGGGATACTCATACTCAGGAACCTAGGCCCTACTATCCCTGCACAGCCCTAGCAGTAGGGTCTGGACTGAGACTGCTGGTCCCTTCCCCTATGAAGGACCCAGTGTCTCCCTGAGGCCTAGTAAACAACTGAATACCTAACCAAAACACCAAAAGAACAGCAACTTATCTTATAAGCAGAAATCAACAGGAACTCAACAGGACACTCAGGAACAGGAATGGCAGGACACTCCAGCTATTCACAATCCAGCAGTGAATATCAACCGCACAGCATGAAGTGTGAGGCCAGACTAAATGGAGGAGCAGTAATGACCACCAGCTGCACCTGATGCAAGGGGAGTGGTCATTACAAACAACAACAGAGAAACAAGTAAAACCAAAGAGGCTGTCAGATAATCACATATGCAGCTTGTCTTACAGATCCTCAAACTTCTGTCATGGAAGGGACCGTGACAGCCGGATCATGCCTATGGGCCGGATATTTGCGAGGAGTTTGGCGGCGGCTACAGCTGGGGTAAGTTGCCCAGGGCATTTTATTCGTCTGCGCAAGGACTTAAGGGAGGATTTAGAGGTTTGGAGTAGATTTTTGAACGAGTACAATGGGAGGTCAGTTTGGTTAGTGGGGTCGGTTTGGAATGTGGACCTGGAGTTATTTACAGATGCGGGGGGAGCATCTCGGTACGGGACATTTTGGCAGGGAAAATGGAGTGCTGAACCTTGGCCTGACTCTCTTAGAACTGTTCCCCATTGTAGTAGCGCTGGAGTTGTGGGGTGGGGAGCTTGCAAGTAAACGGATATGGTTTTGCTGTGACAATTTGGGTGTGGTTCAGGCGGTGAATGCCTATTCGGCATCTTTGCCGCCGGTGATTAGATTGCTAAAGGAAGTTGTTTTTTTGTTGCCTTCGCTGGAACATTGCGGTGGCTGCTGTGCATATCCCTGGGGGGATTTTAAGGGGGTGCTGGTTTATTTTTTGTGTCGCTGTTTTGAGAGGGGGTGTCCGTGGCTGTTATGAATAAAAAATTAGCAGGCTTGGCCTTCCTGTTCAAGTTAAATGGGTTGAAGCATTTGAGTAAGGAGTTTTTAGTGCGACAGGCGGTGAAGGGGTTTAGGAAGGGGGGGTAAAAATGGATGGGAGAAGGCTGGTGTCGTTCCCCTTGTTGATAGCATTGGTGAAGAGGTTACAGGGGATCTGTAGTAATAGTTATGAGAGGGCGTTGTTCAGAGTAGCATTCGTTTTAGCCTTTTTTGGGGCTTTTAGGATTGGGGGAGCTGGTCAGCCAGGCAAAAAAGAAGCCGGGAGGGATTCAGGTGAGTGATGTGGAGTGTGACGGTGAGCAAATTAGGATTCGTCTGGCCAGGTCAAAAACAGACCAGGGGGGGTAAGGGGGTGGATATTGTTTTAAAGAGTTTGGGTGGGGGTTTGGTGTGTCCGGTGGAGGCTGTGAGGGAATTTTTGGCGATTAGGCCTGGGGGGGGTGGGCCCTTGTTAGTGCACGCTGATGGTTTGGCTTTATCGAGATATCAGTTTGTGGCAGTATTTAGAAAATGTTTATGGGAGGAGGGGATGGAGGAAGGAAAATTTTCCTCGCATTCGTTCAGAATAGGGGCAGCTACGGAGGCAGCTCTGTGGGGCCTTGAGGAGGAGGTTATTTAGCGCATTGGTCGCTGGGAATCTCGTCGCTTTAGGTCATACGTGCAGCCGCATATGGTGTGATGGGCCGGGGGGGATGGTTTTTTCATAAGGGATGGCTGGTATTTTGTTGTGCATAATTTTGTTATTCTGTTTTAGGTGGTTCCCAGTGTCTTGTTTGGATCATCGGGCAATCCTATGTGAGCCGGGGGGCCAGACGAGCAGCATTACGGCCAGATGGGCGGGAGCTAGGTTGTAATTCGGTGGATTGGAGTGCCCAGGATGCAATGGAGTAGGCTGCTGGCAGAGGTTCGTCGGTATTTGCAGTGGGATAGGAGTCCAAAGGTGTTGGTGTTGCACGTGGGGGGGAATGATTTGGGGAAGAGGCCAGTTAGGGAATTATCCAGGGACATTAGATGGGACCTGCTTAGACTGCTTACTGTTTTGCCGGGTGTCATAGTGGTCTGGTCAGATGTGGTGGCCAGGACACAATGGCAAGGCGCTCGGTCAGTGGCCCTGGTGAATAAAGCTAGGGCTAAGCTTAACAAATCGGTGGGGGGCTTTGTGGCACGGAATGGGGGTGTGATAGTCCGGCATAGGGAGTTGGAAGGGGACAAAGGGTTGTATTTGGAGGCTGACGGAGTGCACTTGTCTGATGTGGGTATGGATCTGTGGTGTCTAGGGTTGCAGGAAGGAATTCAGAGAGCTGTCAGGGTGTGGCGGGGCGCACAAGGGCAAGGTGTCGCTCTTGTGGCGGTGAGGTCCTCCATGGAAGGAGTTGTATTGGACTGTTTCAGTGGGGTGAGGGTCTCATCTATGGTATAGGACCCTCGGTAAGGTTGTTGTTGGGAGTGTTAAATTGTTTTGTGGTAGGCCTGCGAGTGCTGCTGGTATCGTTCCCGAGCTTGAGGTGCAGCTGGGAGCATTACATATCACGGCGGTGCAGACCCATTATGTGCAAGGGGTTACAATAGTGGGGCCTTCGAGGAGCAGTAACCAGGGGGTGTGTTTAGGAAAAGGATGTTTTCTTAATGTATTGGTTACAGTTATTTGTGATTATTTGTAAGTTGTTAATATTTGTTGATTATGTGTTTATATATTGTTATTTATGGTTATGTTATGGTTATTTATTAAAAGAGTTTTTATTTAAGGTATTTGTTAATAAACAGCCCAAGGGACCATTTAACCAAGTTGTTGTCTCAGTGTGTGTTTGGGGTAAAGTGGTGGGATGGGGGGAGGTGGAGTGGGGGTGTGAGATTGAGAAAACAGCACATGTGTTCAATGTTTGTAATAAAATATAGGACTACCGTCGTTCTGCATTTTAGCCACAAGATGCCGCTGTTTCTGAGCACAGCTAAACAAGTGGCCAGTATTTGTATATTGTTAGGAGGTGTGGTTGTTCTGAGGAGAGGAAGCAGGAGAGCAGACATCTTGCAAGGACTGTGTATGAAAGAGAATCCGCTTGCATCCAAGGGTCAGCGTGTTCCTAGAGTCTCAGGAGTTGTGGCTGAGTGAGGCTGACCACCGTCCAAGGCAGATCCTGTCCAGAGGAAAAGGATTGTTTCCCAGGAAGGCTGAAAGGAGCTGAGGAACGGAGCGCTGTCTGTCTTGCAGGACCTCATGTTTGTGGATCCAGAACAAGACCCGGGTCAGTAAAATCGTGCACGCACCGCATTATAGGATTGGCGCCTGAAATACCAGAGACTGAGATTAGACCTGCAGTAGTTAGTAAGTTAGGGTCTATGTGTGTGGCAGGTCATAAGAACTAATTGTGAAATAGGGCACTGTACTGTCCTCTGGGCTGAGTGTATGTAATGTATTTTCTTTGGGTTATTGTTTGGAATTTTGTTTATTGTGATATTACGCAGTAAAGTACGTTCTTTTTTATATGAGCTGGCGTCCCTGTTGTGTTCTCTGTTTGTGACTTCGCTGTATCCTAGAAAGCCCCCGGTACACGGCTTACAGGGGCACGGCCTGCGGGAACTCAGCCTTATCACAGTCACGAACCTGAATTCTGCCTGTGTACCCTGCAAGCGGGTGATCTCTCTGTGTAATTGCTTGTAGTGATTGATGTACATAGACACACAGCATTTGTTTGTAAAGATTAATATATATATATATATATATATATATATATATATTGCAGTTTCATGTTGTTCATACACATGGCAATTTTCAACAACTTTCACATCAATAAATTGATAAAATCAATGCAACTTACTACCAGCAGTTTCTATTGAAATCACAGAAAGATTGCATGTGTTGGTGATAAGTTGTTTTATTCTGCTGAATCTCTTATATTGTTTAAGATTGCCTGAAAACCAGTATTATGATTTAGATTTAAAAGGAAACAGTTTATATAAAAATGAAGACCGGTAATAAATATATATATGTAAATAAATATTTGTTGAGATGTTCGGATGGATTTTTTTATAACATTATATTTGTTTTTGATTTTATATACACAATAAAACATACAGAGCACAAAATAGTCTTAATTAAACAATAAAAAACAAGAAATAAATCTCTGTTCTGTAACATGTGTTCTCAATCGTGGATCAAAGACATTTAAAAAACTCAATATAAAAATTACAACTTGACCCAGATAAAAGAAAACCAGTACCATACAGCGAAGAAAACCTTCTCAAACCTGAAAAAAGTTTAGATCAGTTAACCAAGCGCAGCTCCCAGTATCACCACTAGACCATTCCCACCAACTAAACATATTCCCCAGTAACATATATATCTTATACCACTGAGCTAGTTACAGCACTCCAGTCTCCCAGCATATTTTTGTATTCGGGCATTTCTTGGTACATAATCCAAGGCTCCCAGGTATCTAGAAATCTCTCATTTCTTTTATATAGGGTTGAGGTCAGATCCTCCATCAATATAATTTCATTCACTCTTCGTAGCCACATTCCCAGTGAGGGAGCTAGTCTCCACATACAAGGTATGCACAAAACAAAAATTTCACTACCGATTTAATATACACTTTCTGTGGCCAATCATTAAGGTGAAGGAGAAAAAAGCCAGGGTCATTAGGAATTGATCTCACCAACATATCTTGGCATACTTTCCTGACCCCTTGCCAGAATCCTTTAAGTTTTGAACATGACCAAAAGATATGGAGCATCGTACGCTTTTCCACCTCACATCTCCAGCACAAATCTGATTCAGTGTGAAAAACTACATGCAATTTATCTGGTGTCTTGTACCAGCGTGTAAGAATATTATACCCCGTTTCTTGAGAACTACCATGTATAGAGCTTTTATGGCAGTACCTAACAACTTGTTCTTTCTGGGCCTGGGAAAAACGTACCTCCAGCTCCCTTTCCCACATCTGCAAATAAGTAGGTGTAGTACCTTCTTGTGGCATGTTTAGCATGGAATAGATAGCTGACAAAGCATGTCTAGAGCTCAGGTCACCAATAAACATTTTTTCAAACACTGTTAGCTGTCTACTGTACCCCACATTTGCTTGTAGGGTTTTAAGAAAATTAGATAATTGTGCCGCCTTCCAAAAATCTAACTCATACGGTAGAGAAGAGTTTTGCAAATCTCTATGTGTACACCAAGTTCCTCCAGTCATAAAATGTCTGAGATTACCAAATCCACCCCTCATCAGTCCCGGTTCAAATCTCCGATTATCCAACACCGGTGTCAGGGGGCTGGGATAAGGTGATACTTCTCCTGATTGAAAATACTTCCCGTGAATAGTGGCTAGAAGTGTGGGGTTTGCTCTATCAAAATGATGACTTTGTGCTTGAACCCATGTCAGTGCCTGAAGAGCCACGCTGCTGTTGGTCTGTTCAGCCTGTACCCAGAGTTTAGAATCCCGGTTGGCGCCCCAGTTTACCGCTCTCACCAAATGAGCTGCTGAATAGTACAGGGACAAGTTCGGGACTCCATGCCCGCCAAGCAATTGTCTATTTAAACAAGGACTCCTATTACCCCATATGAATTTGAAAATCTTTGCATGTAATTGTTTGAAATAGCTCCGGGGTAAGGTTATAGGTAAAGCCTGAAACAGGTACAGTAATCTGGGCAGAAGATTCGTCTTCACTACCTGAATCCTCAAAACCCCTAAATATTTGATTGCAAACGCCTCCCACTTGAATGAGAAGTTCTCAGCTAATTGGAGTTTAGTGATAAGATGAAGGGAAACATCCAGGGCGGCACATTTAGATTGATTTGCTTTAAAATTGGATAGCCCACCAAACTCCTGCAATTCAGCAAAGGCATCATCAGGATTTCCCTTTCCTCAGCAACTCAGGGAGCAGAGCAATCAGCGGAGCTTTACTATGCTGACAGCTCTGCTCCACTGATCGTGGAGTGATCGAGGGAGCAGAGCTTGTAGCATAGTAAAGTTCTGCTGATTGCTCTGCTCCCTGATTGGCTGAGGAAAGGGAAATCCTGATGATGCTTGAGCTGTCATCAGGATTTCCTATTTCTCAGCCAATCAAAGAGCACTAGGGATCTCTTTACAATGTATCTTTTTATGTATCCTTTTATAATGTATCTTTTTACATCTGTTTGGAGGCTGTAGAAGCTCTACACAGTGCTGAAAAAAACCCAAATTTTTCCTCCTATTGACTTTAATGGTGTTCGACTTAGAAATTCAACCACCCGAATAATTTTGCTACATTCGAGCGAATAGCTGCCGAATCTAATAGTGAGCTATTCGACCAACACTATTCCTGAATCAGATTTGAGAGAGATTAGATATCAGAAAAAGGAGGTCATCCGCAAAAGCGGCCACTTTGTGGTCGCTTCCTGATATCTGCAAGCCCGTAACATTCCTGGAGGCCCTGATTTGGCAGAGAAAGGGTTCTAAAGTCAATATGAAAATGATGATAGGGGCAGCCCTGCCCTGTACCATTTGAAATTGTAAAATCACTGGAGTGGAAACCATTAACCCTCACCGCAGCTGACAGGTTTCTGTATATAGCCTGGATCCACTCCATCATTTTCTCTCCTAATCCAATGTACTGTAACGTTTGGGACGTGAAGCGCCAGTCCACCCTATCAAAGGCCTTTTGGGCATCAGTAGAGAGTAGGAAGGCCGGTGTCTTGGATGCTTGGGCTTAATAAATGCAGCTAAGTACCTTAGTGTTGTTGTCCCTAGCCTCCCGGGCAGGAACAAACCCCACTTGTTTTGGGTGTATAATGTTAGTGATTACAGATTGCAGTCTGACTGCGAGCACTTTAGTGAATAATTTTAAATCCTGATTGAGCAGGGATATAGGCAAGGCCTATAATTTGCACAGGCTGCCGGGTCCTTTCCATCTTTGTGAATATCAGAAATATGCGCCAATAAGGATTCTTGCAAGAATTTGCCCCCAGATGGTAATGCGTTAAAAGCCTGCAAAAAATATGGGACCAGTTGATCACTGTACACCTTATAAAAGGCAAGGGTGAAGCCATCTGGACCCGGGGATTTTCATGAGGGGGTGTACTTAATTGCTTTTAAGAGCTCTGCCTCAGTAATAGGGGACTCCAGAGCTGCTGTTTTATCCTGGGAGAGCTGGGGTAAACCCGATTGCATGAGATACTGCTGTTTTTTGCCTGTCCTCCCCCTTTCCCTCCTTAGGTCTTGCGTACCAGGGTAAAAATTATATAAGGATTGATAATAATCCTGGAAACCCTCTGCTATATCCTTAAACGAATGGATTTTCTGTCCCTGCTTATCTAGAATATATGAAACATATGCCCCAGTCCTTTGTGTTCTTAAGGCATTAGCCAGGGTTTTACTGCATTTGTTGCCAAATTTGTAGAAGGTACGTCTACACTTAGCTAGGTTCGCCTTAGCTTTACTTAAACTTGGTGCCGCCATGTTGTCCCTCAATACTATTAAATCTTTTCCTACTTTAGCATCTAAAGTCCGCTTATGTATTTTTTCCAATTCCTTTATCTGCTGAATCAGGTCCTGCATCTTTTTACGGGCTGCTTTTTTTAAGTCTAGAACTGTGCTTAATGAGAATTCCCCTGATTACAGCTTCCCATATAATCATAGGACTCACTTCTGGTGTGTTTTTAATGGAAAAATAGGATGTGATCTCTTTTAAAACATCCGCTTTAATTGTCTCGTCCTTCAACAGAGTCTCAAGTCTCCAATTCCATACTTTTGGACTGGCATGGTTGAGGCAGATTTTCAAAAATACTTGGGGCATGGCCAGCAAAGGTAGTGGTCCCAATCGTGAACTCCAAAACCTGGGTAAGATCAGTATGGCCTACCCAAAAATGGTCTATAGGGGAATAGGATTGGTATGGTCTAGAATAAAATGTGTAGTCCCTATCTGTCGGATGGAGGATTCTCCACACATCGACTAGCTGGTGACTCCAAAAACTTTTTCTGATGGTGGAGTGACTCAAAACCCAGAGAAAATCTTGTTAGCATTTAAAAGAGTTCTATTTTACCCTCTATGGTAAGCAAGTACAAAACAAGCCTCTTTGGAAGCTTTTTTTTAATAACATTTTATTGTTTATTATTTTGTATTTTCATAACAAAAACAGACATAACAAACAGCAATCACATTAAAACAATCAAAAAAAAAGGGTGTTGGTGTTGGTCTGGTACAAATTGTACCAAACATCAATAAGACATACAAACAGAACAAAGCAAAACACTGTAACAAAGAGAATATAACCCTTACATTTCAACAATGAAAATTATCCATAGCAAAAATAAAGAAAAAAAAATCAATAACACTGCAATTTACCTGAAAAAGTATGTCAATCATCACAAAACCCTTCCCTCCTGTTATCCGACAATCATCTCCCACTCCTCTCATGACCCTTTAGATGGAATATTGTGAAAACCCATAGGTAAACTATAGGTTTACCCTGTCCCTCCAGTCTGCTCTCCCAACATGTTTTTATATTCATTTGATTCCTAGAACATTAGCCAGGGTGACCATCAAGGAATTTCCCCTTACGTTTATATAGGTCGGCAGTTAAATCCTCCATCAACCTAATCTCATTCACTTTACGTATCCACATACCCATGGATGGGCCTGTGGGCTTTCTCTACAAACTCGGGATGCAGGCTCTGGCAGCATTTACCAAAAGTTTTACCACAGATTTGTCATAGGCCTTCTGGGGCCAATCGTTAAGCTGGAGAAGGAAGAATCCCGGGTCATCAGGTATTGTTCTCACTGCCAAATCCTGGCATACCTTCCTCACCCCCTGCCAAAACCCAGTTAACTGCGGGCACGACCAGAAAACATGCAGCATTGTGCCTCTATGATTCCCACACCTCCAACAAACATCTGGTACAGCAGGAAATACAACGTGCAATTCATCAGGGGTCTTGTACCAACGTGTCAAAATTTTGTACCCCGTTTCTTGAGAGGTACTATGCATTGAACTTTTATGACAGTATCTCATCACTTGGTCCCTTTGGTCCTGAGGAAAAACTCATTCCCAGTTCTTTTTCCCATCCTTTCAAATAGGTAGGTATATAATCATCTGGTGTCATGTTCAGCAGAGAGTACAGAGCCGATAGGGCAAGGCGGGAGTTCATTTCCCCACTAAACATTCTCTCAAAAACTGTGAGCTGTCTGCCACATCCTACATCTATCTTCAATGATTTAAGGAAATAAGACAGTTGCGCTGCTTTCCAAAAATCTAGCCCATAGGGAAGGGTTAACTAGCTCAGTTAGAGTACACAAAGACCTTCCTGCTAGAAAATGTCTGGCCCTTATTAGTCCCTTTTCTCTGAGTGAGTCAAAACCCCCCTGCACCATACCAGGAGTAAAATCTGGGTTGTCCAGAATTGGGGTAAGGGGGCTAGTGTGCGGTGAGATCGCTTCACAATCAAAGTATTTCCTACAGACTGAGATGGTGGCTGGTAAAGTGGGGTGTGCCCTATCAAAATATTGATTTGCGCAGGGATCCATGGTAATGTTTGGAGGGGAATGGTACTACACGCCTGTTCCGTCTGCACCCACAATTTAGAGTTACCATCTACACCCCAATTAATGGTTCTAACTAAATGCAAGGCTGCGTAGTACAAAGTCAAGTTTGGGACTCCAAGGCCTCCCACAGACTTGCTCCTGAAGACTAGTTTTCTAGTTATGCGAGGGCTTTTGTTACAGATAAATTGAAAGATTTTGTGTGCAGTTGTTTGAAGAAACAGTGAGGCAGCGATATGGGCAGTGCCTGAAATAGATATAGCAACCTAGGAAGTAGGTTCATTTTAAGCGAAGACACAGGGCCGCCATATTGTCCCTAAGCAAAAACAATTCCTTCCCAACATTGGCATCTAGAGTCCTCTTCTGTAGGTTTTCTAGGCTTTGGATTTTCAGGATTAGGTCCTGCGTCTCTTTGGCTGGCGCTCTTTTGATTCTGGAACCGTGCTTCACAATGATCCCTCCATAAACCGCTTTGTGTGCTTCCCATGCTATCATGGGACTCACATCCGGTGTTTTGTTAGGGGCGAAATACGCCGAGATCGCTTTCAGAATATCGGCTTTATTAGCCTCATCTCTTAGTAGGGACTCGTTAAGCTTCCAGTTCCATACATTAGGGTTGGAGTGGGTAAGAGAGACTTCCAAATGGTCAGCAAAGGTGGTGGTACCTATAGAACATTTCCCAATGTGTGTGAAATCAGGATGTCTTATCCAGAAGTGATCTATGTGGGAAAATGACTGATGGGGCCTGGAAAAGAAGGTATAGTCCTTTTCCGTCGGATGCATTACTCTCCATACATCCATCAACTGGTATTTTTGCAAACATTTCCTAATGCGGCCCTCACCTGGGAGGCCTTTCTTAGGAATACTGGAGGTATCTAGCACTTTATCTGGTGCGTAGATGAAATCTCCCCCCAGTATCAGGAGGCCCCCTTCAAAATCTTATAGTTGAGAGTAAAGATGAAATAAAAGCTTCCTGTCTCATGTTTGGGGCATAGGCTGTGGCCAGGGTGAGAGGCTGATTGTTGACAATGCCTTCCAAAAAGAGAAACCGACCCTCCTCATCGTATTGGGCTGCCTTCAGTCTCCAAGACAAGGAAGAGCTAATCAGGATGCTTACTCTCTTGGATCGGGAGTCAGGAGAGCAGCAATGGTAGCTTACAGGATATTTACGATCTCTGAGGTTGGGAGGGCTGTTCTTCCTGAAATGTGTTTCTTGTATAAAAGCTATCTGGGCCCGGGTTCTATGAAGGACAGTTAAAAGATTTGTACGTTTTTCAGGAATATTCAGACCTTTCACATTAAGAGTGACAATCTTTACAGGTTCCATCTAGGTAGTCAGCAGTGTTTGACTTAAAGAAATAAGCCAGATAAGTAACACAGAAATGCATGGATGATTCTATTCACTAACACAAATAGTGATGACAATATTCCTCAGTTGTGGGGACCAAGGGGTCAGATCTCCCGGATATTCCCAGAAGGAGTCCGCCCACCGGTCTGTAACACTTATCCAAAAAGGATAGGGGCAGAAGGCCCCAATATCCAAAAGTCTGTTCGTGCAGCCGAGCGCAAGTGGAGGAAATCTGGCCTCAGCGCTGACTTCATGGACTACAAAGCCAAGCTTCAAAGCTTTAACACAGAGCTCACTGTCACCAAACAAAATTATTTCTCCGCAGTCATTTCCTCTCA
>NC_092870.1:5070308-5099808 GCF_032062135.1 Pyxicephalus adspersus | reverse complement strand
TAGTATTAAAACAAGCCACTAGGTGGCAACAGACAGCAAGGCATGACATTAGGAGCAAAAGTCCACCTCTGTAAAAAAAAAAAAAAAAAAAAAAAAATAGTTCAACCAATGTGCTGTTTTCACAGAGGGAAAGAAAAGAAAAAGCCCCATAATGGCAGCATCTTCAGAACATTAAGGCATGGCATGGATATGACATAATGTAAACTTTTAACCCTAGAAAGTCAAAATCCACTGAGTGCAACCATGTAGAAAAAGGTAACCAAGAGAAAAAAGGCAAAAAAAGGGGGGGGGGGGTAATCCCCATTATCAGAAGAGAGAGGTAATAGCAGGGTTGTCTGCATTAATTTTCCGGTTACACAGTCAGGTCTCTCTTGGGATTTTTCCGGTTACGCCTTCTGCGATGGATTTTCCACTCCAAGCTGTCCGGGTACTCTAAAAAACCTGGGCTAGATGGTCAATCCGGGAGGGAGACCTGTGGTAGGGAGAAAGTGGCCAGAAAGGAAGGCAGATCTGCAGAGCTGCGGAAGACTGCTGTTACCCCATCCTATGATGCAGCAAGATGAAATGGGAAGCCCCACCTATAGCGCAAGCCCTTGGCTCTCAAGATTTCCGTAAGTGGACGCAGGGCCCTTCCCAACGCCAAAGTATGGCGAGAGAGATCCTGCATGAGCATAATGGGTGATTCTTGAAAGTAGATTTCCTCTTGGGAGCGGGCAGCTTTTAATATATCTTCTTTCAGCGGTTAGGACAATAGCTTGCACACGATGCCACACAGTCTGCTGGGGTCTTGAAATCGTGGGCCCGGCACTCTGTGGACTCTCTCTATGGCAATAGGGTTGTCTTGGGGAGTTCCCAGTAGTGTGTTGAAAATTCGGGTAACTGCGTTGTGAAGATCTGCGGGTTCAACCGATTCCGGCAGACCGCGTATTCTCACTTTATTGCGTCTGCTGCGGTTTTCTAAATCATCCTGCTGTAGAACTAACCGCTGCAGCAATAAGGAGTGCTCATTTAAAACTTGCTGCTGCTGTTTGGAGGTTGTCAGCAAATCATCAGTCACCTCCTCTACTGCCAGGATTCTAGTGCCCAAGTCCTGTTTAAGGCAGGTAATCTCTTTTTTAACAGTGGACACAATGTGTGTCATGAATGTCTCTAAATCCTCCCTTGTAATTCCAGGAGCAGAGTTAAAGTTGCTGCTGGCCGAAGCTTGAGCAGGTCCAGGGGAGGAAGGGGGGCTAGTACAATCCAACCCCTCTTAACAGAATGGCCATCTCCCCCTGTGATATCCGAGGCACTGCCTCGTGGCTGGATCCTGCGGCATCTTGGCTGCCCCCTCCTTTCTTGAAGGGGGGAACCTTCTCGCTGCGGGAGAGGAAGGAATCCAGAGCCCGCGATTGTTTCTTGTCCCCCCAGTGCAGGGCAGCTAGTTGCTGCTTCTTGCCCATCCTCACCCAGCTCCAGCGCGTGTAAGCGGCTATTTAGGCTGAAATCTGGGGGAGAATCTCGCGTCCTCTCAGTAGGCGCACATGCGCAGTCCAACGTGGAAGCTTTTTTTGATGAAATTAAATTGTCTAAACTTCTAAATTATCTAAACATGTTGAATTATTAGATAAAGCTATAACGATGGATGAAATTAATAAAGCACTGAAGTCAATTAAATCAAGTAGTGCCCCTGGTCTGGATGGAATTTCATATGTTTACTACAAAACCTTTAAGACACAGGTAAATCTACATATGGCAGAATATTTTAATTATTTGCGAGAGGGTAATTTTCTCCCTCTTGAAGCCAATCGAGCATTTATAAGTGTAATCCCGAAATCAGAAAAGGATACCTCAGATATAGCTAATAACAGACCTATATCCCTGATTAACTGTGACTTGAAGTTTTTGACAAAGGTTTTTTCGGCTCGATTAAGTTCTTTTAAAGACGAATATATCCACCCTGACCAGGTGGGGTTCATACCCTCTAGACAGGCCTCATATCAAACTCAACGCACTATAGATCTGATATCATTACTACATACTAATTGGGATGATGGTAAAAAGAATGAAGCTATGTTATTATTCATAGACCTACAGAAAGCGTTTGCTAGTGTCTCATGGCCATATATGTTTAGGACCCTATCAGTAATGGGTTTTGGGGATTACTTTATTTTTGTGGTAAGGGCACTATATGATAAACCATTAGCAAACATTTAAATAGGAGGTTTTTGTTCGGATAATATTAACATTAAAAAAGGTACACAACAAGGTTGCCCGCTTCCCCCATAATTATTTGCATTAGTGACAGAGCCACTAGCGATAGCCATTAGGAATCATCCGGACATTAAAGGGATATGGTGTGGTGGGAGGGAACACAAATGTGCACTGTTTGCTGACGGTATCTTAATGTTTATTTCAACCCCTCCTATCACCATACCTAATCTGTTTAAACTTTTGGACAAATTTGCTGTAATATCAGGTCTTTATGTTAATTGTTCTAAATCTCAGGCCCTTAATGTTAATGTTCCGGAACATCAAATCTCAACGGTTAAAGATAATTTTAGGTTTTGCTGGGAATCTCAATCACTTCAGTACCTGGGGATCCAACTGACCACCACATATAATTCACTGTACCAAGCCAATTATGCTCCTTTATGTAGAAAAATTTCAGAAGATTTAAATAGATAGGCTATCGCCCCCCCCCCCGCCCCCCCCTTATTGGATGGAACGTATAGCAACAGTTAAGATGAATATTCTTCCTCGTATTTTGTATTTATTCTGTAAATTGCCAATTCATGTCAATTCATCCCTTCTCTAACTTTATCTAACACTCAGAATAAGGTTATGAATTTTATATGGGGAGGTAAATGAGGTAGGATTCAGAAACAGACTATGATGGCCCCTAGACCCCAAGGGGGATTAGGGGTGCCTTACTTCAAGTATTACTATTTAGCAGCTCAACTATCACAACTCTCATGTATAATGGTGAAAGGGTCTAAACCACAATGGGTAGAGTTGTAAGAAACAGTTGTTAAGAGGAGAAGTTTAGCTTCATTAATTTGGATCACAAAAAAAAACATAGACAATATAGAGGATGTTTGTCAATAAATCATTTCTTATCATTATGGGACAAGAATAAACAGAACTCTAAACTATTTTCAAGACCTACTCCCCTAGCCCCATTATGGAAAAATCCAGAATTTTCGCCGGGAGAAAATATTAAAAAATGTCACTGGTGGATTAGTAAAGGTTTTGAATGTATTGGTGATATTATAGATAAGGGGGGCATGTTAAGCTTAGAATATCGTACTACCAAAAGGGATCTTCCAATTACCAAATATTTTCGATATAGAGAGCTCAGATCTTTTATGTTCTAAAACTTGTTTAGCTTTGTACCCTCTATGTCCCACGAATTTTGAAAAATCTTGTAGATCATTGGCAGATATGAAGAGTCAAATAACAATAATTTACTCTGTACTGATGTCGACTTCAAGAGAATTAAAATATATGCGATCTTGGAATAAGGATTTAAATATATCATTCTCTAGAGCAGAATGGAACGATATTGCTTATTCTCTTTCTAAAGTATCATAAAAAACACAGCTTTGATAGAAGCAAACTACAAAGTTATGCTTATTTGGTATTTGGTCCCTGAAAGAATTTCTAAATTTCATCCTGCATCATCACCTTTTTGTTTTGGGGTTGCAATATCAATGGTACAGTGAAGCATATGTGGTGGTTCTGTCCAGCTGCCCAAAATTATTGGAATGAGATTTTTGGAATAATATCAAGGGTCCTGGAAAGAAAGGTAATTGGCAATGTAGGGATGGATTTATTTAGCAGATGTGATTTGACAATTTCTAAGCCTTCTAACAGACTTTTGAAATTATTGTTATTAGCAGCTTGAATCACTCTAGCTAAATCATTGAAATCGCACACCATACAGATAGGTCCATTTAAAACCAAAATGGATTGGATTATGGTCAACGATAAGATGACTTATACAATGAAAAATACCTTAATTAAATTTGATCAGATCTGGGATCCATGGAAGAAATATTATTCTTCTAAACTGAATACTTGAAATAGAAAATATATGGTGTAACAGTTAATTGCAATATGACATCTTTCTCACTCCCTTAGAAAACCCTTTTGTGTCATGTGTTGTCGTTGTCTTGTCCATCTGCCCTTGGAAGTTTTTTTTTTTATATGGCAATTCACTAGGATGTTGTATTACTGATTATAAAAATATTTATCAAAGTTTTTCTTTTAGAAGATGTAAAGATTTTAAGCAACGCGAGAATCACATAAAATGGATGTTTAATATATGAATTTCTGCACTATATGTAGGTGTATCTTGGCTTTTACACTTCACAAATTAGCTTAAATGTATTATTTTGGAATCACATTTGAATTGAATATTTATATGTGTTATGTCACGGATATAATTTGTGACAGTTTATGCAAATATTGATGGGATTCAATTTGAAGTGTACAAAGAGAGATAATACAAAGACTTGAATGATTATACAATTTAATAATAAGATAGATAGACAAAACAATGCAATACTGTAATAATAATTAAGTGTTTGACCAGTACTGACCCATAATCATCCTTAAACCTTACAGGATATGCTGCATTTCTTTAGGATGACCTCATGTCTGGTATACATATACCAGTATATACTGATAAAGCATTATTGTTGGTGAGACATAATATATTATGATATTGATATTAAATAAATTGTGCTAACCCAACAATATGAAGTACACTATAATAGAATATTCATGTTTAAATAAGGAAGAATTGAGAAGGGAAAAAAGGAGAAGGAAGGAAAGGGAGAAGGGAAGGAAAAAAAGGGGGAAAAGAAAAGAGAAGGGAGAAAAAAGGGGAAAAAAGGAAAGAAAAAGGAAAAGGAAGAGATTTAAAATTGAATGGTACTGTTAGGTCATCTGGGTTAGCATGATTTGAACAAGTGGAAACTTACCTGGTATGTTTAATTTGATTATTAGGAATATATACTTTTTTTCCGTACTGTGAAAGTATTATCTGTAAAGGCTGGAGTTGTATTTTTATGTCTACACGTATGTTTATAAAATATGTTGTACCTTTTTATATTAAAACTAATAAAAATATTAAAATACAAAAACATTTCCTGATGCGTCAATGGCCCTGTAGACCCCTTTTAGGAAAACTAGAAACATCCATTTCCCTATCTGGCGTTTAATTCAGATCTCCCTCAAATATCAGGAGGCCCTCCCTAAATTCCTCTAGTTGGGATAGTACAGTGGACAGGTGATGATTGGTGACAGGTGATGAAAGGTGATGATTTAGGGGTGTAAACTGTAGCTAGGGTAACCAGCTGGTTGTTCAGTGCACCTTTCATGAAAAGGAAGCGTCCTCCCTCATCATACTTGGCTTATTTAAGAATTCAGGACACTGACGCATTCAATAAAATGCTCAGACTGCACTTTGTGTTCGTGCAACAAGTTGTGTCTCCTTTGTGTCTCCATTGTGCCGAGCCCTTCTAGTTTTTTTGTGAACTAGTTCACTTCTGTGAACTAGTTCCTGTACACCTGCTGCTTAATCCAGTGTTTCCTGTGTCCAGCTCCTGTGTTAACCCCTCGTTGTTCAGTCTGTTGGTTCCCAGCCAACTTCCCTGTGCTTTTCCTGTCTGTCTGTGGATATCCCTGCTTCTCCTGTGTCTCCTGCTGTTCCAGTGTCTCCAGTGTTTCCTGTGTCGCAGTGGCCCCTGTGTCATTGCTGTCTGTCTCCTGAGTCCCTGGCTATCGACCCCTGGCGTGTGACCTGACATCTCTTGCTTGCTGCCTGTCTCAACCCCGGCTTTCCCTGACTATGCTCCTGCCTGGTGATTTGATACCGTGCTTGCCCACCTTGGTGCGCCCAAGGATTACAACCTGGCCGTAACCAGCAGCGCAACATCTTCACCATCAGAGGCTCTGGAGAAAACCTGGTTACAGCCTTGACTCTGCGCCTTGGCCCTTCTCAGGGCTATCACCACCTCCATACGCCTGTCAGGGATAACAGGGATGGGAGGGAAACAGAAAGGTAAATACAAGGAACTAGGCCTCCAATGGCTAGGGAAAAGGGAATAGTCACCCCTTACAGACACCCTAACCTAGCCCTAACTCCTGACAGTATGAATATCCCCTGATGGTGGGAATACACGGGAACCTAGGCCCTAGTAGCCCTGCATAGCTCTAGGAGTAGTGACTGGGCTTGGGACTACTGGTTCTTTCCCTGATGAAAGAACCAGTGTCTCCCTGAGGCGTAGTAACTGAAGGGTTAACTAGGACTGTATATAATTAATGTTAATATTAACGTTAACCTAGTTAATATGAGCCATATACTTGTAGTATATAGAAGTTGTATTTCTATTTCTGTCTACTCTGTAATCAGATGACGAAAGCTCTTTGAAGTACAATGTATGCCTTGCAATGTATCAAGTGACACTATATATGGCTAAAACTTAAATAGCTGTACGTGAATAACACAACCCCCTTGTGTACCAATGTGTATAAAAAGACCGCCTTGTCGAGGGACATGAGGGGGTTCCTCTGGTCCAAAAATTAGCCACCAGGTTTCACCGCTCCGTTACAAGCCATACACAGGCTTCAGGGTACAGGCAGAGATCTCTGAGGGCGGTCTTTCAGTCCAAAAATTAGCCAGCTACACAGCTCTGTTATACGTTACAAGTGACAGGAGGCAGCAGCAGAAGCAGTAGGAGGAGGCGGTGGGCACTGAGATGGAGCGGGGACCGCATTTGTAACTGACATCCAGAGTTGGGAACTGGGCAGGCGGCATCAGTTGAGCATGAGTAGGAGGCGGTGGGCCCTGAGAAGGAGCAAGGACGGCATTAGATTTTGAGGCCATCACCCATATGGACAGTGTTGAAGCTGTAGCTATTGGAGACATGAATGGATCAATGAGATTCCAATCTCGGTAGGGACAGATTGGAATCTGATTCATTCATTCATTCATTCAGGGCCCACCGCCTCCTCCTCATGCTGTTACTGCTGCCGCCTGCCCAGTACCCAACTCTAGATGCCAGTTACCAATGCCGTCCTCTTCCTGCTGTTCCTGCTGCACGCCCCAGGCCTAATCAATATGAGCCATCAGGATGCAGGTATACTTCCGATGAGCCAGCTGATTCGAGTGCATTATTGTCTGGCAAATAAAGTCAGGTACTGGGCAGGCGGCAGCATCATTTACAGCAGGAGGAGGAGGAGGAGGCGGTGAGCTCTGAGACGGAGTATGGACGGCATTATTGTCTGGCAAATAAAGTCAGGTACTGGGCAGGCGGCAGCATCATTTACAGCAGGAGGAGGAGGCGGTGGGCTCTATGACGGATCGTGAACTGCATTAGTATCTTGCATCTAGAGTTGGGTACTGGGAAGGCGGCAGCAGTAACAGGCAGTAGGAGGAGTTGGGCCCTGGTACGGAGCGTGGACCGCATTAGAGGTTGAGGCCATAACTTCTATGGACAGTGTAGAAGCTGTAGCTATTTTGGACATTAATGGATTAACGAAAATCACACTTTCCATACCTACTATCTAGTGAAACCACATAAAAGGTGACAGACTTGGTGGAATACGCGGGGAAATACATACATTTTTTATCATTTGTGGACATCTAGCAAGTGTTATCACAGTGAAATATATGTATTTGTTTCACATAAATACATATGTTTTTATGGGTTTTAGGATACATATCCAAGTGCTATCAGAATTAAATATCTGTATTGTTTGTATAATAATACATCAATTTTTATGGCTTTAGGGATGGCTTTAGGGATATATAGCAGAGTGGGATCATCATACTAAAGATCTGTATTTTCTGTAGAGAAATATAGAATTTTTTATGGTCTTTTGGATCGATACAAAGTGCTATCAGAATTAAATATCTAGATTTTTGAAAGAGAAATATAGACATTTTTATGGCTTTGGAGATATAAAGCAAAGTGGGATCGGAATAAAATATCTCTATTTTTTGGAGAGAAATACTGATTTTTTATGGGTTTTAGGAAAGATACGAAGTGCTATCATAATAAAATATCTGTATTTTTTTACAAAAATAGAGACATATTTAGTTTTTTTGTGATAGATTGCAAGAGGTATCCTAAAATATACCTCTTGTAAAATATCACGAAAAACAGAAAAAATTCTATATTTATCGATAAAAAATACAGATATTTCATTATGATACCACTTAGTATCTATCCAAAAAACCATAAAATTTTCTTTATTTCTGTAAAAAAAATATACAGATATTGAATTCTAATCCCACTTGCTATTGTAAGGAACTTACCCATCCTGCGAACCCGCGGCATCCCTGGGGATCCCAGCCGCAGAGGGAGACGCCGCTGTACCAGGCAGCATGGCCGAGGCTGCTGCTCTGCTCCCAGCGTGTCTCTCTCTGCAGGCGGAGGGATCCGTCCTGGCCAAACTACTGTTTGGCCAGGCGGCATCCCTTGCATCTCTATGAACGTGGTTACAGAAACTCCTGTTCTCAGCACTCCTTTGGATGTGCAAGGTAGTGCACGTCCTAGGGGTGCTGTGGGAAGAGGTGCGTGCGCTACCATGCGTGCCTCTTATACTCCCCGAGGGCGTGGCACTCGGCTGCCTCACCATGGGGCGGGACATAGTTTGAATTCCCTGCGGCCGATTCAGTTACTGTCCAAATGGCGCCAGGTGGTGCAAGGATATTGGTCACTCTGGCCATTTAAGGAGAGCCTGTCCTGTCCTGCATGCTATAAGCCTCTGTGAACACAGTGTGCTTGGGTGCGTCCTTGTATTGGTTTATGCTAATCCCATTTGTCATTTCCATAGCGACCTGGTCTGAACCTGACTCTTGCCTGAACTCTGTCTGCCCTGACCTCGGATTGTTAATGACCATTCTTGTCTGCTGCCTGCCCTGACCTCGGATTGTTCCTGACCTGCCTTTGCCTTACCCTCCTGTACTTTGCTCATTTGGACTTAACCCTTGTGTTGTGTTTTATGACATTAATAAAACGTGATAGAAGGACATCTGGAGTTGGTTGTTGTTTGTGTGCCCAGGCGCATTACAGCTATCTATGTAAATAGCCATAAAAAATGTATTTCTCTCTAAAAAATAATGATATTTAATTATGAATCATAATTCAATATCTGTATTTTTGAGAAAGAAATACATACATCTTTATGTCTTTCATAGATAGCAAGTTGTATCCCGAATTAAATATCTGTCTTTTTTTATAAAAAAAATAGAAATTTTGCTGTTTATTTTGATAGATAGCACGTGGTATCAGAATTAAATATCTGTATTTTTTTTTAAGAAATAAAGCAAACTTTCTGTTTATTTTGATAGATAGCAAGTGGTATCAGAATTAATTATCTGTTTTTATTTTACAGAAATAAAAAAAAAAATTCAGTTTATTTTGATAGATAGCAAGTGGTATCAGAATTAATTCTCTGGGCAGGTTCAGATTTCGCTGTAACTCCACCAATCTGGCACAGGCTGTGTACGACCGGCAGAAATGCGCTGACAACTTTCTGGCCTTCAGTAACAGTGACTGGAGTAATACCGAGTAATGCCTGGGTAATACCGAAGGAAGCGCTGTACTATAAGGTTCATGACGTGAGCTAGGCAAGGTACATGTGTGAGTTTCCCACAACGCAGGGCTGCCAGCAGATTGGCCCCATTGTCACACACGACTTGCCTGGCTGAAGTCTGTTAGGAGTTAGCCATTTCTCCTCCTGCTCCCGCAAGCCACTTAGAATGGCTGCGCCCGTGTGGCTGAGGGAACCCAGGCTTCGCAACTTCAGGACTGCGTGGTAACGTCGGAATTGTGCACCGAAATAGCAAACTGCAGGTTTTTGCTGGCGCTGAACAGATGCTGCCGAATGGGAGGTGCTGGTGCTAGAATGATTTTTTAGGGGAACAGTGACTTTTAATGCAAGCTCGCCAGTGTAAAGCTGCCGGAGATGCGCGGCTCCGGCCGCGAGCTTTTTCAGTTGCTGAATTGCGCGACAGCGTACGATTTCGGATTGCGAATACGAATGCGCGAGCGAGCTTCCGATTTTGCTTGATGAATCAGCCTCATAATGTGAGTGTGACACAGTCTACCAAAGTAAAGCACTTTTTTCACTTTGACAAAGAAAGCAAGCCAAGCAGCACAGAAAGGTTGTGATGCTATCAGCAAATCTCTGTCAGGAATGGTAAATGCAGGCACGCCTTGGCCTTATATAGGCTAATGGCTGCCTGTGTGGCATGCAGTGACAGACAGCCAATCGGCTGTCTGCCACAACAAAGATGGAGGGGGCATCCCTGCTCTAATAGAGGGCACTGTGCATCATGGGGGAGGTCCCCAGTTGTTTGAATGCATTGTGGGAGGGTCGAATTCGGGTATTCGAATCCAGCAAAATTTGGGTCGGATCCACCCGAATTCGAACGGTCATATTCGGGTCGAACATTAGGACGACCCGAATTCGAACAACAACACTACTCTCCACCCTCCACATCTAAACCAATAACTGCCTGCTCAGTGAGCAGGAGACCCCTCTCAAGGCGATCCAGTGATTTCAGTGTTGCAATGCGCTTCTCCAGCTCTCCAATGTGAGATACCAGAAAGGTGACTTGCTCACATCTGTCACAGCGGTTATCACCTGGGAGCTGTTGCATACATATGGCAGACTGTGCACTGAACCAAACCTTCCACCTTGCTACAACTCATTTTCCCATTTTTTTGTTTACAAGGAGTTATAAAAGGTTACTCACAGTTTGTGGTTACTATAGAGATTTAACTGTTTTTTCCAACTCCACTTGATCAAAGAGCCATTTGTTTGACAAGCCAAACAGTGAGCAAGCTCAATGTGAGTTCCCCAGGAACTTAAATCACCTGTGAAGCCTTAACCATTCCTCCTTAGAGGTCAGCAAGGAAAACAAGCTGTTTAAAACAAAACTGACAGTCAAGCAAACACAGCCCAACAGTCAAACAGACACAACTCCCAAATTCACAATATCAGAGTCCTGTTGTTTCCAACTCCACTTGATTAAAGAGCCACTTGTTTCACAAGCCAAACAGTGAGCAAAATCTTTAATATCTTTTATATAACGATCCTTATCCTTGTTTCAATTTCTTTATTAATTTTCATTTTACTCATACAAATAAACAAGCCAACATAAAATGTGTCATACAATATTCGTTTTCCAACAAATCATAATTAAACAATATAGTCTCTATACAACACAATCTTCAAATTTGATTATATATGTCTATCCCAATCTTTGGTATTTCTCAGTTCTCGATCTCTATCTCTTATTAAGATTATTATCTCGATACACAGTATACTCCTAATTAATTCGTTTTTGTATTATAGACTGCTTCCCCCTTCCCTTCCCCCTCATATATTCTTCAGTGACAAAATTATCTACTGTAACCCTTTACCCATTAACATACTCAAAACAAACGGATGATTAATATATCAATAAAAGGAGAAAAAGTATTAATACCTTTCCCTCCATTACAACATATTTATGCAAACCCTACTTATGTTTAGTGACCCGTGACCTGTGAATCCTTATCCAAATCTTATTTAAAGTTGTGTATTTTATATAATATCCCTCTATATATCCATTATTCATTCCCTATTGTTTCAATCGTCAATCTTATTCCCTTAATCTTAAGAATACAGTAGGAGTTCACCTTTCTTTTCCACTTTATCTTCTACTGATAACACTGCGTATTTTTACTTTATTTAATTATAGTTTACTTTTCCTACTTTGTCTTTACCACTCAGTTAGGCGTGACATATATACCCAAATACTACTAACATATTACATACAACATCGACAACCACTAAAACACAAAGACCAAGGACGGATGGGGGACATGAGGACAGGGGGCAGGCCAGCTAACACTCCCACATATGAAAAGGGAACATATGTTACAGCCTACATAATTTATAATGTGACTATATGGTCAACATTGACCGATCCCAGCCACTTTTCATATAATGTTCAATGCGTGGTGACCATATTTTTTGAAATTTAGGAACCGAGGCAGTCAATATCGCTCTCATCTTTTCGTTCACCAAAAACCAGGACATTTTATTTTTAACTTGTTGCACATTGGGGGTTTTCGACCACCATGCTTTGGCCAAAACCATTTTGGCTGAAGTGAACAGATACGTTATCAATTTAAATTGAACATTAGTACAAAACAATGGTTTCAAAAGTGCCTCTGCCGTTTTTTTAGGAGTAAGCCTAGATGGTACCATATACCATCTTAACATCAATTTATAGTTGGTTTCTACCGCTGAAGCATTAATGCTACTATGGGCCACTGTAGACCATATTTGATTCCAAGCTTCCTGTTGCAATGACATACCCATATCTGCCTCCCATTTAGGTATAAAAGATGGCATGGCCATACTTGTGTGAACTAAAGTATTATACAGAGCTGATAAAACTCCTTTTTCCTTTACGCTCTGTACACACAGTTTCTCAAACCACGTCATATTAATAATTCCAACAGGTAATCTCAACCTAGTTTGTATAAAATGCCTGATCTGAAGATACCTAAAGAGATACCTTCCTACGGTGGAGCTTCATATTTTTCTCTAATCTCACTAAAAGATAAAATCCCTGCCATATTAATAAAGTGACAAATTCTTTATAAGTCCTTTTCTACCCACCAGGAAAACCGCCTCGGTTCCTCCATACCAGGAGGAAACAACGGGTTCCTAATTATAGAAATTACTGGGCTATGGCTAGACATAAGGCCCCCCATATATCTAATAGAGTCCCATATTTTTAATGTATGTCCCAGTATTGGATTGGTGATGTGGCACCGTTGTACCTCTGGAATCCAGAGTAATGTCTCTATTGAAATTGGTGCCACCAATGTTTTCTCAATGGAAACCCATTTAGGAATATTCCTTTGGGCATGATGATGTAACAGGGGAGTAACTTTGCGCTTTGCCCCCCAAATATATTCTAACATTTTACTTTGTAGCATTTTTATTACCTGGTTAGGCATAGCTAATGGAAGGGCTCTCATGGGATATAGGAACTTTGGTAACCAGGACATCTTTATAGAAGCTATGCGGCCCAACCATGAGCTTTGATAACGTTTCCATGTTTCTAATAAACCGATCAGATGTTTCACCAAATCAGGGATATTGACACTATACAAGAGCTCAAATGATGAAGGAATATATATACTCAGGTAGCTAATTCTTTTAGCTCCATTGAAAGGAAAAAGATTCTTTAAGCAGTTTTACCACTTCAGTTGATAAATTAATATTAAGAGCCTTACATTTTGATTTATTTAACTGCAGCCCCGAGATGGCCTGAAAGCCTTCCATTACCTTCATCAAATAAGGTTACCATGGAATTCATCAGAATTCGACAAAAGTTCTCTTATGTCCAAACTCTGTAAAAAAGCTGATGTTTAATTTTGTTTAGCTTGTTGAATTAAGTACAATATCCTCTGTGTACTATCTCCCGCTTGTCGTCTGGGTATAAAGTCCGTTTGGTCAGCCGACACTAGGCCACCCAGACTATCTTCCAATCGGGACGCCAATATTGTTGCCAAAATCTTTGCATCCAGATTAAGAAGAGAAATCGGCCTATAGTTGGACCAATTCATCGCATCAGTAGAGGGTTTTCGTAACATACAAATGGCTGCTTCCAACATACTGGAATCAAGGGCTTCCCCTTTCAGAATCCCATCAATCCATCAGGCTTAGGAAAAAGGAAGACAATGTAGCCCAAACTGCGTCATAGTCTGACCATGAAATCACCAAAATATCACAAGACAAAACCAAAGGCAATGCTTTTTGACGTATTAAAATATGGTCTATACGGGTAAATAGTTGGTGAGGATGGGAAAAATATGTATACTCCATTTCTTTAGGATCTAATTCCCTCCACATATCTGACAACATTTCAGATTTCACCAAATTCAGCAACTTATTTGATAATATATTATCCCCAGATACAGCAGAATCCATAAATATTTTTTTCTTGTCCATACTTAGTATTAGTGGAACATTGGTGTCACCACACATCATCAAATAGCCTTGCACATTTTTGCGCACCAAAATCATCAGCTGATCAAAAAAGCCAGCTGATTCTCATTAGGAGCCTAGTAAGACACCGATGTCACTTTAGCGTCATTTAATGTTCCAACCGATATCAAGTATCGACCATCTTCATCCACCACCTTTCTACCCAATTGAAATGACACTGTCTTCCTAAAGCCAATAAGCACCCCTCTTCGTTTTACTGCTGCATTAGCTTTGAAGACAATTGGGTAGGCCGCATGAAAATATTTTGGACAGGAGGAAGTAGAGAAGTGTGTCTCCTGTAAACATTTTACATCTGCTTTGTGTATATGAAAATAACGAAAGGCTTGTGACCTTTTACCTGGGGAGTTAGGACCTTGTACATTGAGAGAGAGTATTGAAATTACCATTTCTCTATATTTTTCAAGTAATTCGTATATACCCTTTTCCTATCACAAACATTTATACAATATGCCGCCTGCCTTATACTGTAAACAAAAGGGAAAAAATACAGACTAAGACAGGAGTAACACTGAACAAACAAAACACTAGACATTATGCATAATATATATACCCAGGGTGTGCGGAGTGGAGACCTGCTCTCACCCTGCATCCTCGCTTTCTGATAATACAAAAATGCAATATAAACAAGACAGAATCATTCCTGTCGCCCCAAGAATGTCATCAGGCATATCCCCTAATTAAATAGCGGAGGATATCCCTGGCAACTTACAAGAGAGCGCAGTGACTTCTACACCAGGACCAAGGCACATTAATAAATACTTGTTAACATCAAGCCATTCTCTAAATAATATGCTCCTCCCAAATACATAATTAATATCCCAGATAAGCTAGTAGATGAATATCCAGATTTACCCGAATATTATATCAATTTGACAAGGGGCCTTCATACATTTTTAACCAGCATTATTTCCATAACCCCTAAATAAAGCAGGAGGAGAAAAGAAAAAGAGAGGGCACAAATTAAGTATTCAGATATTGCTCTGAGAGAGTCTCAAACGTTTAAGTAGATCTGTGACCTTACGCTCCTTAGTCCTCTTTTGATGATTTATTTCAGATATTCGTGGTGTTGGAGGGTTAGGATTGTCCACATGGCCTGATTTCTCATATTGATCACAGACATAATGTGCCATTTCTTGAAACTGATTTCTGGCCTCCTCTAATGAAGAGATAGCTTGTAACTTGCCCCCATATGTAACAGTATGTGACATCATCTACTCGCCCCTCAAGTTGTACTGTACACTGGCCCAGCTCTCTTAGCTCCCTTGTAAAGTGCTCTGTAATTTTCTTAGTAGTACTCTCCAATGCTGTATGTAACATTAACTGAAATTTTTCCAAAAGGCTTTCTGAATCTGAAGGCTGTAATTGAAGGCAGGCTCCCTGTATACATCTCTGTTTCACTAGAGCACTCGCTCTTTTCCTGACACATGTAAATGGAGGAATCCTCCATCTTGGCTCTCCTGCATGCTGAGGCTGCCTGTGTTAACACACGCTGCTGCCGGCTGTTACCGTGAGTCGCCATCTGAGTTTCTCCAGCCACAAGCCTCCCTCTGTACTGCTCCTCACTCAGGGAGCCTCCCGATGCCAGAACTGCCGCTTGATGTGCACGCTTACAGCCCTGCTTGTCCTGGTGTAGAGCGGAGCAGGCTCAGGACTCTCACATGCGCCCCCTTATATTGCTTTCTATACACTGAATGAATTACATTAATGTATTCTGTTAGAATTATCAGTGAATACAGTATTTATTTTTGCCTGAAAAACCCTTCTGTCTTTGTTTTGTTTGTTGTATTACTGATCTGGGGTTTGCAATATCCCAAATTGAGGATAATTGTATTTACATTGGATTTAGCACTATTCCACTATTACTACCTATACCTTGTATGCTATTGTCTTGTACTGGGTTTCTCTTCAACTCAATTCCATAGTAATAGTGGAGTGCACATACTACTGTCCACGAAATTATATTATATTTGTTTTTGTATGGATATTCTGGGAACTGACTGGGACAACTTTATGTCCCAAATTGAACAACAATGTGAGAATGCCCAACCTAATAGATCAAAAATAAGCTTATTAGTTTCCAAATTTAAACTAGTACTGGAAAAGAAGTCACTTTTCCACTGGCACATAAAGTTCTTAGAGAAATATATCCCAGAAAGCATTAACCCTCCAGGTCTTTGAATTGACATTTTTCCCAATGTCCATCACATAGAATGGATTAAATCAGACTGGGAAAACATTCTCAGAAAATACTTCAGCAAACTTATGGATCTACTAATTTCATACTATAGGCAGGAACTAGAGGCACTTGAACAAGAAATTAAAGACATTCATTCACGAAATCTAAAACTCATTGAATGTGAGGAGTTTCTAGAGCAATATAAACTTCTCAAACAATACCTAGAAAGAATCAATACTGATTTATATAACAAAAAAGACAAAAAAAATTGAAAAAGACAAGTGGGTATTTTTGAGAAAAAAAGCTTACACGTGGGAAACACAAAAGTAGTGTTGTTGTTCGAATTCGGGTCGTTCTAATGTTCGACCCGAATATGATCGTTCGAATTCGGGTGGATTTGCTGAATTCGAATCCCCAAATTCGACCCTCCCACAATGCTTAGGGAACTCCCCCATGATGCATAGGGCCCTCCAATTAGAGCAGGGATGCCCCCCTCCATGTTTGTTGTGGCAGGCAGCCGATTGGCTGTCTGTCACTGCATGCCACACAGGCAGCCATTGGCCTATATAAGGCGTGCCTGCATTTACCACTCCTGACAGAGATTTGCTGATAGCTTTACAACCTTTCTGTGCTGCTTGGCTTGCTTTGTCAAAGTGAAAAAAAGTGCTTTACTTTGTTAGACTGTGTCACACTCAAACTATTAGTCAGATAGATTGTTGGATTGTACTGTATTTGTGCAGTCCTGAAATCTACTGTACTCAGATAGGTAGAGTGTTTCACTGTTTGCTAGAAAGATAGCTAGATAGATAGCTAGATAGATAGATAGATAGATAGATACAACACATAAAAACAAAGACTGACGACTATTGGATTGCTACATTACTGGATCCACGTTACAAGCCTGAGATACAACAACTGATCTTGCCCCAATACAGGGGACCTAAAATGCAGCACTACCAAGAAGTGCTTATAAGGGACTTGTGCTCAGCCTTTCCAGCTGCCAGCAGCAGCAGCAGGGATCCCTATGGCAGTTCCACTAGTCATGGGAGCCAAACAACTGCTTTAAGAAGCATGGGTGGCAGCAGCAGTAGAGGTCGTCTAAGCCAAACTATGCAGGCTTTTTTTCAGTGAAAGCAAGCTGCCAGTCGTGCAGCAATTGCTAATGACACTCAGCAGCGGTACTCAGTCATGGCGCAGGAATACCTGAGCTCTGCATGGGACATCTGCAACCTGCAAAGCCAGGACCCACTGGGCTACTGGGTATCCAAGCTTGAGCAGTGGCCGGAGCTGGCAGAACATGCCATTCAGATCCTTGCCTGCCCAGCCACAAGTGTGTTATCTGAAAGAGCCTTCAGTGCAGCTGGGGACGTAGTGAGTGACAAACAGATTTGGCTCTCCGCAGAAAATGTCGACCGAATCACTTTTATTAAAATGAATAAGGCTTGGATCGGCAATGACTTTGACCCTCTGCAGAGTGTACTGATTAGTCGTCAACTGCTGCACGGACATCTTGATGGGAAGAGCACGTTCACAGCCTTTCGGCATCTCCTTCTACTCCTCACCCTAGTGGCCCTCTACCTCTACTCTGTCTCTGAGGTTTATAACTTGCAATGGAGCTGTGTAACTGGCAAATATTTTTTTACCGAGCATCTCCCTTAGGGCCCTCTGCCTTTATCTACTTTGAGACCTATATCACTTGTAATGGAGCTGTGTGATTCATAAATAAATATTTGTATTTTTAGTAGAGAAATACATACATTTTTCGGTCCTTTTGGATACATAGCAAGTGCTATCAAAAAAAAATCTGTATTTTTATTTACAGAAATACAGAAGTTTTTCTGGCTTTTTTGATAGATAGCAAGTAGGATCAGAATGAAATATCTGTATTTTTTTACAGAAATTTTCTGTTTATTTTGATAGATAGCAAGTAGGATCAGAATGAAATATCTGTATTTTTTTTTTACAGAAATACAGAAATTTTTCTGTTTATTTTGATAGATAGCAAGTAGGATCAGAATGAAATATCTGTATTTTTTTACAGAAATACAGAAATGTTTCTGTTTATTTTCATAGATAGCAAATGGTATGAGAATTAAATATCTGTTTTTTTTACAGAAATACAGACATTTTTCTGTTTATTTTCATAGATAGCAGGTGGTATCAGAATTAATTATCTGTATTTTTTTTTACAGAAATACAGAATTTTTTCTGTTTATTTTCATAGATAGCAAGTAGGATCAGAATGAAATATCTGTATTTTTTTTTTACAAAAATACTGAAATTTTTCTGTTTATTTTCATAGATAGCAAGTGGTATCAGAATTAATTATCTGTATTTTTTTTTTCTTACAGAAATACAGAATGTTTTCTGTTTATTTTGATAGATAGCAACTTGGTATCTATGAAAATAAACAGAAAATTTCTGTATTTCTGTAAAAAAAATACAGATGATTAATTCTTCTGATACCACTTGCTATTAGCAAGTGGGATCAGAATTAATTATCTGTATTTTTTTTACGGAAATACAGACATTTTTCTGGTCATTTTCATAGATAGCAAGTGGTATCAGAAATTATTAATTATCTGTATTTTTTTACAGAAATAAAGACATTTTTCTGTTTATTTTGATAGATTGCAAGAGTTAGCATAAATTATGATAACTCTTGCAATCTATCAAAATAAACAGCAACATTTCCGTATTTCTGTTAAAAAAATACAGATATTTCATTCTGATACCACTTGCTATCTCTAAAAAAATCCATAACAATTTCTGTATTTCTATAAAAAAAAAAATAGAGATATTTCATTCAGGCTACAACTTGCTCTCTATCAAAGACATAAACTATACTAAGTGCTATCATAATGAAATATCTGTATTTCTTATGGATAAATATAGACATTTTACTGTCTTTTGTCATATATTACAAGAGGTATAATTTAGGATACCTCTTGCAATCTATCACAAAAAAACTAAAAACGTCTGTATTTCTGTAAAAAAATACAGTTATTTTATTATGATAGCACTTGGTATCTATCCCAAAACCCATAAAAAATTCAGTATTTCTCTCCAAAAAATACAGATATTTCATTCTGATCCCACTTTGCTATATATCTCCAAAGCCATAAAAATTCCGCTGATTCCTCCAAGCCCAATCCCTTTCATGTGGTTTCACTACATAGTCGGTAGGGACAGATTGGAATCTCGCTCATCCATTCATGTCTCCAACAGCTACAGCTTCTACACTGTCAACATAGGTGATGGCCTTAAATTGTAATGCCCTCCTTGTTCTGTCTCAGGGACCACCGCCTCCTTCTCCCAGTATCCAGCTCTAGATGCCAGTCTAGACTCCAGCTCAGCAGGGTCTTCTTTCCCCGCTGATTCCTCCAAGCCCAATCCCTTTCATGTGGTTTCGTTACATAGTAGGTAGGGACAGATTGGAATCGCGCTCATCCATTCATGTCTCCAATAGCTACAGCTTCTATACTGTCCATATAGGTGATAGACTCAACCACTAATGCCATCCTTGCTCCGTCTCAGGGCCCACCGCCTCCTCCTCCGGCTTTCACTGATGCTGCCGCCTGCCCAGTAACCTACTCTACATGGCAGTTACTAATACCGTCCACACTTTGTTCCAGAGCCCACCACCTCTTCCTCCTGCTGTTACTGCTGCTGCCTGCCCAGTACCCAGCTGTAGATGCCAGTTAACAAGGCTGTCCATTCCGGATTTTAGAAAGTTACAGCTAGCAGATAGGAAAAGGCAGTCCCCTACACAGCAATGTCTCCAGTAGCTAAAGCTTCTACACTGTCCATATAGGTCATGGGCTCAAACAATAATGCGGTCCTTGCTCCGTCTCAGGGCCCACCGCCTCCTCCTCCCAGTACCCATCTCTAGATGCCAGTTAACAATGCCATCCACACTACTCAGGGCCCACCGCCTACACTTCCTGCTATTACTGCTGCTGCCTGCCCACTGTCCAGTACCCAGCTCTAGATGCCAGGCTAGACTCAAGCTCAATAGGATTTCCTTTCCCCACTGATTCCGCCAAGCCCCATTTCCTTTTCTGTGCTTTCACTCGATAGCAGGCCCTGAGACGGAGTGTGGAAGGCATTAGTAACTGGCATCTAGAGCTGGGTGTAGTGCACCTTTAATGACACCCCAAAGTGTGTAATCTGAAATTTGTGATTGAATGTAGAAGGCCACATCTTCTGCTTCATCCATCGGTACCACGCTTTATCAGACTGAATTTCTGTGTATGTTACCCCGGAACTGGAACGTGGGACAGCAGTCCCTCTGTATATGTTAGGCGGATGAGATGGGAAACACCGGTATATTTAATGGGAACCTGAGAGGTCCTGGATGACCACATTGAGCCATGAAGTTATTGAGCTCAGCAGACGTCCGGAGACTTCTCCACAACAAGTATGTAGCTGTCCTGGGAGACTCCATTCAAAGATCCGTCAACAAGGATCTTGTGAAAATACTGCAGAATGATGACTTTTGGACTGAGAAGCAGCTGAAAGGGAAGGGTGACATGTCATTTGCAAACGACACGTTGGGGGATCTCTGGGTGAAATGAACAATGCCATAATTTAACGCCAAGTGCGTCATTACAGAACTGACCACCAACTTGTACGGTTCTATTTCCTGACCCGTGTTTCTTCGGAGTACATAGAGAGCGTGCTGGCCAACTTCCAACATGGACCTCAGCCCGACGTTGTCATCATCAACTCATGTATATTATGTTTTCAGAGACTCCTTTAGACAGAGGAAAGGACAGTCCTGACCTCTATTGCCTTGTCTGTTGTGAGTTTCCCACGCGTGAATAAAACCTTGATTCTTTTACTATACCTCAGAAGTTGTCGTGAATAATTGTCAACTTACCATTGACACCATACAACACCAACCACTTCTGAGGTAAAGGCATTTATTCTGGTTTGGAGACACCACCACAGTACCTCAACTACTTTCTTGCACATTACCAGATATACAGAAATTAAATCTGTCATGATAAAAAATAAATCAGGGTGCTTCAGATGATACAATGCTCTTTATATATGTGGAAAATGAAAACAATTCTTCATATTCAAGCCTGCATTGCCTTTCGGTAATTAGGAAGTAGTGGTATAGCTCTAAATATGGTGCTCTAAGCACAAGTAGAGGCTCAATAATTCTCAGCATAGGTCGGAGCTTGGAGGACTCATTTTACGTTTTTCATTTATGTGTATAATCTATAGGACTGAACATATTTTTTTTGGTATTAAAAATGTCACACTTTTATTACTTGCTATAGTTATTTTTTGTGGACAGAGAGCTCTGCAGTTAGAATATTTTAATAAAAAACTGCAACAGTAGTAACAGTGAATTAAAATCTACAATGGCTGAAGATATACTGTACTTTCCTTTTAAGTACTGCATAATATATATACACCTCTGTTTTACCTAGCTTCTGCCTACTTAATATCCCTATGAATCTTGTTGCCATTTTCCTGCTGGATTGTCATTAGGAAAATAAATGACATGCTCCTGCAACATACAGACTGTACAATAATTAATATTTGTTTAAGGCAGCTGGATTCATTTAATGTAACAAATATCTAATCACTAAAACCTTTCTTTTCTTGTACACTTTCACTAAGATACCATGCTTTATGTAAAACATTGGTGGGATCATATCCCCCCCCCTCAGAAAAAAATGAAAGCATGGTGACTTAAAAACAAATGTTTGTATTAATCGCTGGCTGTTTAGGGCCTTTATTGTGGCTCAACAGTGTCACCCAGTGGTGTATACACATCATGAATGTCTAGAAAAACTGTGTTGGCCATAGACAAGGAAATCAAACGTAAGCTATTTATAGAGTTTTTAGGGTCATTTAACTGGTATGATGATGTAACATACATTTATACAGCATGCTCATCAGAAGATAATTTGATCATTTGATTACTGATTGGATGATTGTTATTACCATATTTTAATTATTACTTTTAGCTCAGTGAATATGTCTGTTTATGGTGATTTATCTTGTGTCTGGTCTTTGGTACTCTTTATATTGTAAAGTAATGTATTTGTTGCCATTTACATCCCTCAATAAATAAGGAACTGTATCATTACCATTCAGGATCACTGCTAAAATATGGATCAGGAAGACATGTGGCATGGTCAACTGGCAACTGAGTATGTAAGTAGTACCATCCCAGGGTTTGGTATGGACAGTGTAGGAAGAGAAAGAGAGGGAGAAGTAGAGAACGTAAGGTGCACTGCCTCTCCAAACACAAAAGTTTTTTTTTCTTTTCTTAATGGGCAATTGTTTTCTGTGGTCTTCTTATTTCATCAAATCATAGAGCCCTTGAAGTATTCTAATGGAGCGATGTTATGCTTGACCAGGGTAGCTCGGACCTTCTAGCCCATCCTTTATAAACACCATTGTCATAACTACCGCCTACTACCAAACCTCCCCTGCTTACCAGCCACTCCCCCCCATTAAATATCCCAACACAAAATCTTGGATTTTAAATTGGCTGGCAAGCAGCCGTTTATTTTCAACACCTAATTTAATTTGTGCTACCAAAATACCATGCACAGTATTCTGTTCTCCCTCACCTAGGTCACAACCATCTTCAGTGTTACCGGTTTATCAGACTAAAGGCTTGCTCTAGATGCTATGTCAGGGTAGAAGGTAGGTGTGTGTGTGTGTAGGGGGGACATTATAGTAAATTGTGCATTTGGCCAAAATGTGGTAACAGTGTACCCACATGTCCCCTTGATGCCCCTTTTCCCCCAAGCAAGTTTGTTGACAACACTATGTTCATTGCCTTTGCAATAAACTTTCAAAGTGTACTTTCTAATCATACTTGAAGTTTAATTTACAGAAAAACTACATGCTTTTTATATATTTTTTAATTTGGTACATTTCACCAAACACCATGTTCAGGGGATTTGCAATATTCATAAAAAGTTGAAAATGAAAATTTACATTTGTACATTTGTTTCCAAATTTTTCTCCACTTGTGAAAATGACATTTTTACAGCAAACTCAAATTTGTGGGAATCGCTTGCTCATCCCTAGTGGTATGTAATGCAGAATAAAGACATCAGTAGAATGTAGAATGCAAAGGGCAGTAGTAAGTTATACAGAGTGCAGTGGTCAGTAGTTGATAATGCATGAAGGTCATTAAAATGTAAACATTTTAAACATTTGGCTTTCAACTCCTTGCCCTTGCTGGCAGTGTGCGTCATCTGTCTTTAGGACTGGCAGTACCCCCATTAAAGTCAAGACCAGCCTTGTGTGCAAGAAGTTATTTTGCCATGGGTAAGTGTCCCTGGGTATGTAAATAGCCAAAACTAGCTACCCACACTCTAACACCAAGACCAGCAAGACTTTTGATGCAATGACCCTGATTTATGAAAGTTCTCCAAGGCAGGAGAGAATACACTTTGATCAGGGCAGCTGGGTGATCCAGCAAACCTGGAATGGATCTTGTCCAGGATTCAAAACAATTGCTAACAAATAGCAAATGATTTTTAAAAATCCATTCCATGTTTTCTGGATCACCCAGTTCACTTCTGAAAGTGTATTCTCTCCAGCCTTGGAGAGCTTTCATAAATCAGGGCCAATATATTTGTAGACTGCTTTCAGCACCATGGTCAGCAGTATAAAAGCAATTTCGGAAATACTGTAGCAGTGCACAATTTCTTTTACTGGTCTTGAACAGTACTTGTCACATCCTAATATTAGTTCACTTCATTTACTATATAAACTGTTTTACATGCATGCATTAAAGTTTATAGAGATAACACAAAAAGTACTTACCTAAATGATTATATCAAAGACATAATGCACATACATACACTCACACACTTCTTCACATCCACAGACACACAGTTGATGGCTTAGATGTGGAGGGTGGAGAGGTTAGTCAGGATGAGCATGTAGGGTGTTGGTTTATTGTAACTAGAGGGAGTGGTAGGGGCTTCCAGAAACGGAAGGCCAGCCCTGTGTTTGAGCACCCCAACATGTTTGCAAAGTTATGTGAAGATGTGCAGGTGGCAGACCCAGTGGTGGCAACTCTAGATGTTACTGCTACCCCTAACAGCCAGGAGAGCAGCACATCTAGTAGTGGTGGGGAAGGCAAAGCAGGAAGACGTAGACAATTGGTTGTCATAGGGGATTCTATGATCAGGAGGACTGATAGAATAGTTTGTTGTCCAGATCCCTTTAACTGAATGGTTTGCTGTCTCCCTGGTGCCGGGGTTCGGCATGTGGTGGACCGAGTGGAGAAATTACTGGGAGGGGCTGGGCATGACCCAGCTGTATCGGTCCATGTTGGAAGATGGAGGATCCTTAAAAAACCAGTTAAAACCCCGCTGGCGGTATTCCCGAGTGTGGCTTAGGGGTAAACAAAAACATGCAAAAAGCGGCAACCCCAAGCCACACCCGGGGTAGCTAAAAACAATAAATAAAACAAAACACTTACCTGGTCCCATCTGGTCCTCTGGCATCCTACCGGACGGATCTCATCCTTGGGCGGCGTCCTCTTCTTCAGATCTTCAGCTGGCGAGTGTAGTGACTTTCCTGGGGTTTTCCCGGTGACATCGGTGCATGCGTGGGTGTGTGCGGGAGGCGAGGCGCGAAATTCAAATAATTTTGTATTGGATTCAATACAAAATAACTGTATTGAAAAAAATACAAAGAAATCCTTTTATATATATATATATATATATATATATATATATATATATATATTATATATCCTTATATATATTGCTACTGTACAGTTATATTACACGTTTCAGTATTTTTATGCACCCTTGTTTTAACAGATTTTTTTAATTTAAAGTTTATTATTACATGAAGGGTTAACTATGACTTGTAGTATATACTAGTTGTATTTCTATTTGTGTCTACTCTGTAACCAGATGACCAAAGCTTTTTGAAGTACAATGTAAGCCTTGCAATGTATCAAGTGACACTATATATGGTTAAAACGTAAATAGCTGTACATAAATAACAAAACTAAATGTGTATAAAAACACCACCGTGACATGTAAAGATCAGAGACTATTCCTAAGACCATACTGTGTGCGTGTGTGTATTTGGGATATCTTTCCAGACGTCTGTCTCTCTGGTGCAGGAGAAGTCAGGGTGCATTCGAGGAACTAGAAGTAAAAGCAGATCCTTTCAGCTGGGGGCTCGGTTTCCGGGATTAGAGCACACAAGAATTCGGTGAGTACGGAAAGTCCCTGCCTTGAGGCTTAGGGGAATTCCGATCCTTTCCGAAACTCTCTGTTGCTTCTATTGTGAATCCACGTAGAATAGACTGAAAGGGAAAGTATCTATCTTTAGGGAAGATAGGCTTTAGACTGAGGGCTTTAGGGAAGTCCCAGAATTAAATAGACTAATGGCCAAGTCTATAGAGGAATTCTTTAGGGAAGAATTCAAAAGAGAAATTCTTTAGAGAAGAATTTAAAAGAGGAGTTATTTAAGGAAGAATTTAACTATTCTACTATGTCTGCACCCTGATTTTTCTTGTCAGCCAATTTCTACCGCTTCTTATCTGTCGCTTTCTTATGCTTTCTTTTATGTTGTGATGTTCTGTTTTTATGTTATGTGATGTTATGTTGTGATGTTAAATATTAAGTATTTTTCATTTTGGGCTGAAGGTAAGCAGCAAATGATATTGTGATTTCATTTTGTGCTGAAGGTGAGCAGCAAATGATATTGTGAAAACTGTACTAACTTTATTGTGTGTGTGTCCTGGAAAACCATAAGAGGCCCCACCACTCTGGCGAGGGGAAACCCGCTAACCCAGAAACTGGTGAACGCAAGTGACGGTTTTAAGGGATAATACTAACAGACAGTTGAGAAGGAAGTTGAGCATAGACATAAGTCCTCTGTACCCAGTTGACAGGAATTGTCAGAACCTTTACGGTTCAGTACAGCCAGTCCTGGGAAGAGTTCAGCTCTGCTTCCGTCTCAATTAAGTTACAAGAAATGGGTGCAAAACAAGGAAAAGTCTCTCCACCATATGTAGGCGAAACATGTAAGGATTATGTAGCTCGGGTCTGTGGGACTGATTACTATTTATTCCCTGGGTGGATAGTATGGCAGGATGGACAGAGGGGATGAAGAGTGTAAATCCGTTCCCTCAGGAAGGAGCTAATGACACCTTCCATATGGACATGGTTAAGGGGTTATGTTTAGGAGACACTGATGCTTACCCATATTATGGTCCAGACCCCTAGTGGGACATGAAGTATGTTGTATCCAATGTATTCCTTCCCTTATACAAACATTCCGCACTATGTGTCCAAAGCCCACAGATCCTGGACAAAAATATGCTATTTACCTCTCTATGTTAGAAAGAAACAAGTCATGTTAATGACTTAAGAGGGGATTGAAGGGTTAACTATGACTTGTAGTATATAGAAGTTGTATTTCTATTTGTGTCTACTCTGTAATCAGATGACGAAAGCTCTTTGAAGTACAATGTAAGCCTTGCAATGTATCAAGTGACACTATATATGCTTAAAACGTAAATAGCTGTACATAAATAACAAAACTGAATGTGTATAAAAAGACCACCGTGACAAGTAAAGATCAGAGTATATTCCTAGGACCATACTATGTGCGTGTGTGTTATTGGGATATCTCTCCAGAAGTCTGTCTCTCTGGTGCAGGAGAAGTCACGGTGCATTCGAGATACTAGAAGTAAAAGCAGATCCTTTCATTACATTTAATAAATATTGGACATATTTCGGTGAAGTAAGAAATGGAAGGGGGTCTGCTGTGCTAGGGGACAGATTTAGGGGAATGATGGAGGCATATTTAAACTAGGACAGACGGGTGGGACAGTTAAATAAGGTGGCAGAAAGGTCAGATAGGGGTCAGCCACTAGTGGAGGGTGGATTGGGGAAAGTTGGGGGGATGGATAAATATAAGGAGCTTTCCATGTTAAGCTCAAACATTGGATTGTGCAGTACTATTTGTACTAAAAAAACAAGGATGTGGCAAACAGCGCTGGTAAATGCAGCAATGGTTTAAAGAGCCTGTTCACCAATGCTAGAAGTCTGGAAAACAAAGTAGGGGACTTGGAAGCCTTTATAGAATGAAGAGAATTATGACTTAGTTGGTATTGCTGAATCCTGGCTTTGTTCTTCGCATGACTGGGCTGTCAATATTCCTGGGTATACTCTTTTTCGTAAAGAGTCAAACGAATGGTGGTGGTGTCTGTCTGTATGTGATAAGTGATCTAAAAGTGAATGTGAAAGAAGAAATTGCAGATAGAACAAGCGATGAGGTTGAGGCATTATGGGTGGAGTTGAATGTGTGGTTGAATAACACACAATAAATTATTGTAGTCTGCTATAGGCCCCCCAGTGCTAAGGAAGAAATAGAAAATCAACTATTAGCACAGATAGAAAAAGCAGCAAAAACTAGAAAGGTTTTAATCATGGGACATTTCAACTACCCAGACATTGACTGGAATAATGGCAATACAGGAACAGCAAAAGTGAGGAAATTTAAGAATTTAAAACAAGATAATTTTATGGTACAGTTTATAGAAGCCCCATCTAGAAATGATACTCTGCTGGATCTAGTTCTTTCTAATATGTGCATATAAAAGAGAATCTGGGTAGCAGTGACCATAATATGATTTCATGTAATGTAAGCTGTAAACAGGAAGCAAAAACAGGAAAGAGAAAAACATTTAATTTTAAGAGAGTAAATTTTCCATTATTAGGGGCGGCTCTCTGTGACTTGGGCTGGGAGACAATATTGTCCTCAAGGAACACAGAACAGAAATGGGAATGTTTCAAGTCTGTTCTACAAAAGCACACTGAAAAATGTATTAAAATGGGTAATACATTTAAGAGGCTAAAATTAAAACCTTTGTGGCTCACAGCTGATGTTAAAAAAGCCATAAGGAACAAGAAAAGGGCATTCCAAAAATATAAAAATAAAGGATCACCTTCATCGTTCGAAACCTATAAAGAATATAACAAAAGATGTAAAAAGAAGATAATATGTGCAAAACTTCAAAATGAAAGACAGATTGCAAAGAAAAGTAAGGCAACCCCCAATTTTTTTTTAAACATATTGTTGGAAGTGACCAAAACTGATATGAATATAACTTGTATGTAAAGACAATTCTGCCTTCTTGGAAACAAGCTATAAACATCATTATCTGTGGAGACAGGTGCAGTCCCTTAAACATCAAAGGGTGGCTTAACAAAGACAATGAGTGATCTTCCATGTGTGGAGGCCTGAGGATCATTAACACTTTGGCTAGTTTGACCATTTGGTGGCTGTTTCTGCCCAAATCAGTTAATTATAACTTCAGTCTTCCTGGAGGGGGCAGGGGTATGTAACAACAGTCCCAAACCTAGGACAAGGACAATCTGGGTGACCTCTTGATCAAGACTTCACCAAGGATGAATCAACAATGTGATTCGCTCTAGACCTGCAGTGGGGTGTGGTTCAAGGAGAGAAAACCCTGGTGTGTATGGTTGTGTGAGAGATTGACCATGTGCTAGAGATAGAGCTAGACCCCTTTTCCTTCCCCTTTCCTATATACCCTTTACCTTCTTCCCTTTTATATTGAAAATCATATGTAAATATTACCCTAAGCTGTAAATAAACCTTTCCCCTTTGTAAGATCTATTGGTCCGTCGTTAAATCCAAAACAGAGCACATTCTACACATATTAATACAAAAAAAGATCAGATCAGAGCATGTAGGCCCCTTAACCTTCCTAGCGGTAACCCCGAGTGTGACTCGGTATAGAAAATAGTTGCTGAAAGCGGTAGGCCCGAGTTACATTCAGGGTAGGTAAACCTAGGGAAAGTAATAGTAAATATAGCCTTACCTGATATGCTGGCGCCCCGCACCATCCATTGCCGAGATCCCTGTCTTCTTCTATCTTCCTCCGGCATCTTCTGCACACGATGAGTCACCGGCGGAGGTCGTGTGTATGTTGTCGGTGGGGGGGAGGGCGGGAAATTGAAAATCCATTTGTATTGCATTCAATACAAAATAACTGTATTGAATGCAATACATTGGATTTATAAGTGTAAAAGCAGTACATTGTTTTCAAGAACATTTATTTGACAGTATAATAGAATATAAGTAAGTAAGTAATAAGTAAAAAAAAAAAATATATATAGTTTTTAACCTCCTGGGCGTTACACTGAGGTCTAGATTTCTGTACCAAAAGTGATCCACTGTTTTTCATGAAATTTTTTTTTTAAATTG
>NC_092870.1:5041125-5069530 GCF_032062135.1 Pyxicephalus adspersus | reverse complement strand
ACCAGGTAAGTATGGATGGGAAAAATCTCGGGGTTAACCATCCTAGCCGTTTTTTTTTTGCCCGAACGAAGGTCGGGCTTAACGGCTAGGTGGTTCATTTATTCTATTTATTATTTTTACATGATTTTGTGTTTCAAACTTTATTATACTCATAGTGTACAATGAAAAACAATGTACCGCTTTTAGACATATAAGAACCGCTAGGGAGGTTAAAGGATGTCTCTGGGTTGGTAACTGGGGATAAAGAAATGGCGGATTTACTAAACACTTTTTTTTGCTCTGTACACAAAGGAAAATGGCAGAGCTCAAGTCCAGCTTCAAAATAGCAATGTCATTGCCTTAAACAGTTCACAATGGCTCAAAATTGATATGGTTGAGAAACAGTTGGGCAAAATTAAGGTTGACAAAGCACCAGGACCTGATGGATTACATCCATGTGTCCTCAAAGAGCTGAGCTCAGTTATTTCAAAGCAATTTCTTTTTAGAGACTTTAATCAGTGGTATGGTACCATTGGATTGGCGTAAGGCCAATATGGTTCCTATCTTCAAAAAGGGAGCAAAGTCAGGTAACCAGGTAACTACAGACCAGTTAGTTTAACATCTATAGTTGGAAAGGTCCTAGAGAGTTTGATAAATAACCACATAGAGGAGTTTCTGCTAGAAAATAATATTATAAGTGATAGTCAGCATGGCTTCAAGAAAGACCGAAGTTGTCAAACAAATGTATTCTCTTTTTATGAGGAAGTAAGTAAACAGGTAGACAATGCAATAGCAGTTGATATAGTGTACTTGGACTTTGCTAAAGCATTTGACACAGTACCCCACAGACGTTTAATATGCAAGTTAGGGTCAATAGGTTTGGAAAAGTCAATCTGTAAATGGATAGAAAACTAGCTTAAAGACTGCATCCAGAGAGTAGTGATTATTGATTCATACTTTGGATGGTCTAAGGTTATTAGTGGTGTACCACAGGGTTCAGTGTTGGGACCTATACTGTTTAACATCTTTATAAATGATATAGAGTTTGGGATTAAAAGTACCATGACTGGGGGGCGTGGTCTCGCTATGGAGCCGCAAGCAGCCATCTCCCGGAACTCTGTCCCGCCAGCAGGTTACAATCAGTCAGGTCAGCCGTCAGACAAGCTTTTCTCACCTCACTCCACATGTCTCACAAGTGGAAGACTCCTAGATCTGCCAGGGCACAACAAACCCGGGGCCTGCTGCGTTTTTTCTCCCCTTCACAGGAGTCCTCAGAGGTGGCCTCTGGAACCAAAATAGCGCCTGAGAGAGATCCGGACCATGCGGCTGCTAGCAGCGTGGAGGACTTGCAGGATAACACTGGCCAGACATGTGATATTCACAGCAGCTCTGATCTCAGCAGTTTCTCCCACAGAATTTCACAGACTGCTTCACCAAGAGCTTCAGGAAGTCAGGTAGCTGTTATTATGCATGAGTAGTAGGAAACTCTTTTGAGTCGGCTCCCATCTAAGGAGGATTTAAACTCCCTAGCCACACGTATTGAGAACTCATTTAAAAGAGAGCTAGAGGTTTTGCAGCAGCAGTTAGTTTCAGTGGATACCAGAGTATCTGTCCTTGAAACCAGTTCATCCAGTGCAGAGGCCCGCATAACAGCCCTAGAATCCGTTATCTCTAATGTGCAGTCACAACTTACCTTGCTATATTTATGTACGGAGAAAATTGTGAACAGGAACGTAGAAATAACGTGCTGATCTGGGGTATTCCTGAGGCGACCACTAGCACTGATTTAAGGGCTGCATTTTCTCCTATTTTTAATCTGCTGGGCCCCACAATGCCAACCTGGCATTTTCGAGGTATGTGTTGTGCCGTATACATTTTTATAACATCAAAGAGAAAATTATGCAGCAAGCTTGGAGGAATGGCCCAATGGATTTTGATGGAGCACCAATTCAAATTCTCCCGGATCTTTCCAGTGGCACTCTGAAAATGCACAGAATACTGCGACCTCTCTTAGATGTGATTTGAGATGCACAAGCTTCCTATAAATGGGGTCATCCCTTTCCATTATCAGTATCCCAGAACAACAACATTTATGCGCTACATCGTCACTCGCAGCTCCCTGCACTTTTTGATTTTCTACAAGTGGCATACATTGAAAAACTGGACTGGCTGGCATTCCCACCAGACACTACACACACAAATACTTCCACAAGCAGGAGCAGCGGACGTAGGAATACAGTTCGGCTCCACACCATACCACGCGGATGTCCCAGTGGGTCAAATGGCCCCCCAACTACTTTCCTTTATGCTGACATTTTCATAGGATTGTTGATGCAAAATATTGCCTGTTTTTCTGACATGTTCTTGCAACTGTTATTATCCAACATTGTGAGTCTGAATCAAAGCTCAGACCTTTGGAGATTGCACACTTTATCATTGTCTCAATTTTATGAGAATGTTTTGTTACAGTGCTTCCCATTACTTATTATGTGTGTTCTGAATATTATCTCCTGGCACAGGGGTGGCATTGTATTTTTAGGTAATGATGGTTTTTATGCCTCAGCTATGCTGTTCGCCTCGAATGGCATTCACTGTACCTGGTTTATTATTACTGTGGAGTATTGATTTAGCACCTCAATTCATATATTGATATCCTGCTTGTGGGGGATGGCTCGTCTCCATAGGGTATCACCTTCCCACTTAGGCCTGCTCCACCTTTTTAGAAGGTTTCCTTTGGAGCATTTAAACTTAGTGTCCCTTTCGGTGCTCTGTCCTCTGTTTTCCCTTATCTCCCCCTATTTGTTTTCCCCTACCTTTTCCAGGGCACTCGTTGTTGTTTTTAGTATCCCCCTTCCCCCCCCCCCCCCCCCCCCCCAACTGTGATGGCATTACAAATTACTTCCCTTAATGTAAACAAATTGAACTCACCTATTAAGAAAGCTGTGGTATTATGAGAACTACACTTGTACAAATGTCAAGTTGCATTTTTGCAAGAAACACATTTTAGACATGACCGCATTCAAAGACTTACTGACCGCCATTTTCAGACTGTGTACCATGGTACCTTCGTGGATTTCAAGTTCAAGAGTGTTTGCATCCTGTTTCACAAATCAGTACACGCTGGTCTCTTCTGGCCTGTCGCTCTCATATGTCATGATCAAAGGCTCAATGACCAAATATTTACTTTTGTGAATGTTTATTTTCCCAATGTAGGTCAGGTCCCTTTTTTGAAGACCACTATACCAATGTATACCACTATACCAAATACCATCATCAAAGAGTTTGCACAAGAATATCACCACCTCATTAAAGAAGCATACATTAAAAACATCATCGATGAACCTACGATGGATTACCTAGCCACCAAACATCCTATGACACCCACATTTTACGCACTTGCAAAAGTGCATAAAACACACAGAACCCTACCGGTCGCCCAATAATCTCAGGCATCAATTCAGTCTCCGCAAATGCAAGTTAAATAGTGGATTCATACGTATGCTCCCTGGTTGAAAACTTCCATCTTACTTACAGGATACCATCGCTCTACTCAAACTTACTCATAACCTCTCCCTACCTCCCAACACCATACTCGCAGCAATAGATGTTGTATCACTATACAGTAGCATACCGCATACTACAGGAGTAGCCACTATCTCAAAATGCCTACACCTGGAATACCCTACCCTGGAAGACCGAAACAACTTAATTTCTCTACTTCAATATATACTAACACGAAACACCTTCACATTTGAAAATGTGAAATTTGAAAATTAAATGTATCTACAGCAACAGGGAGTTGCGATGGGAACAAAGTGCGCTCCCTCATACACGAATCTTCACTTTGTAGAATGGGAGAATCATCTATTCACCAGCAGCTCAACACGCAAATACCTTAAACAGATCACAATTTGGAAAATATATATCGACGATATCCTGTTATTATGCACTGGAAGGGAAATACCTCTTCTGATGTTCTTTGAAAGTCTACAAGTAAATAATTTTAACCTAAAATTCACACTTGAATACAGCCATACACAATTACCCTTCTTGGACCTCCTTTTGAAAAAAAAAAATAGTTGATGTTAAGCAAGCGGGTGTGGACCCACTGTGCCACTGACTGGGTATGCTCCAGAGGGGCGTAACTAAGCTGCTACCAGGTCTTCACAAGAGCCTCTGATGGTGAGGATAGGCTTGGGCTGCGGGGTAGCTGCCAGGTGCCACTCCAAAGCAACCCCCAGGCCAGTGGCAGCTGACCACAGGAGTCAGGATACCTGGTGCAAGCACCGAGGGGCTTGCGTGGCCAAGAAGGTGATGGCAATCAAAGTCCAGAAACAAGATCCGAGGCGGCAATGAGTCAAAGGTCCAAAAACGTAATCCGAAGTCAGGGTCAGGCGGCAAACAGGCAAAGTCCAAGGGTAAGAAACAAGGTCCGGTACACAGTAAAGCAAACAGAGGAAACACCTTTGCACTGGGAGTTACACAAGGTAAAACCTTGAGATTGCTCAGGCAACTTCCTGAAGTAGGAGGTGCCTTTAAATACCTGCAGAGATCCAGCCATAGGCTGTAAAAAACAGAGGGCGTGTATGTGTTACCTCATAGATTAGGAGAGACACACCCACGCCAGCTCAAACACCAGTGCAAGTCTCCAGCAGGGAGGAAACTCAGGCATGGAACACAGGTAGTGGGGTTACTCTACCTGAAAGATAGGACCCGGTGCCCGTGCCTGCAATTAGGAGCAGCGGGGCCGGCACGACCTGCAGTGCTAATAGTTGAAACTTTTACTAGCACACTATACAGTAAGAAAACAGCAGGCAACACCATCCTGCATGCGGACAGTGGCCACCCAACATCCCTTTACATAGCTTTCCTTACAGTCAATACCTCGGACTGAGAAGAAATTGTACAACCAATGAGGATTTCATGTTTGAAGCAAAGAAACTACAGGAAAAGCTCCTATTAGAAGGATACTCATTAAAGATCATATCAGAAATCATATCAGAGAGCTTACCGACATCAACGGGAGGATCTTCTCTTTATAGACCAGTCCCTTCCTACTACTAGGATCATCACAACCTTTAATCAACAGCACAATACAATCCATAATATAATCTCAAAAAACTGGAATAAGCTACTATAGGATCCTAACATCAAAAAATTTATAGGCACAAAACCTGAGATTACCTACTGGAAATCCCTGTCATTGAAAGATCATCTAGTCTCCAGTCATTTTTAAGAACCTCAATTGGAGATCTCCCCAAGGATTCAAACCAATAGAACTTTCAGATGCGGACACTGTCATCAATGTGAATGGATTCATTAAGCCCAAGCGATAATACTCCCCAATGGGCAACCACACAGACCTAAACAATACATAAATTACCTAACTCAAGCAGTAATTTACTTAATCTCATGTATATGCGGTGCCTTTTACATAGGCAAAACGAAACGGGCCTTGAAAAAACGTTTATATGAACATATATACTCCATACGTACCGGAAAACCGTCCCCTAACCTTAGAGTTGGAGACCATGATAAAAAACTTCTTCAAATTGAAACAAGATGGATTACAATTCTTCAAGCAACACACCCCCAGGACAAAATAACATGGTAACATTTAAATCATTTCTCTAATTTAAGAACCCACATTCCAATACCCAACCTACCCTTCATTCAACTTATTCAGCTAACAATAATATAATTAACCCTGTACATCTAACCACTAATTATAAGCCTATATTTGCATATTTTGAAATATGTATATGCTGGCATATTGTGCAATATGTATAAACTATACAATGATATGTACCGCAGATTATGTATGCCATATAACTAAGTTGTACATACTATACAAAATCAACGTATAAAGAACTTATACAGACACTCAATAATTAATACCAATCATGATTACTCTTCGATTAGTAAATCTATGTGCATGATATGCACTATATAAATAATATAGATATTGATGATTTTCTATTTTATTTTTAATACATTATGCTAGTTCACCATATTATTTTGTATATAAAATCTTGTAACCGAATAGTCCAATACGGTAATTTCCTCACCCTTGTCGCATTTATTTCTTTGACGTGTTATTACAATACTAAATGTCACTAATGTTGATATTTTATATATGATGTTTATACAATACTTTCACAATATGCTGTTATGAGCAAATATTTTGTATGATTAAGAATATTTCAATGTATATACTTATAAGAACAATAGGTCCAATTGTTTGTTTAATAAAAACTATGAAGCATTTTATTGTAACATATATATGGATGTATGACATTGTAACACACAAACTGTAACACTTCTGCAGTCATACTTTAATATAGTAGATATTAACATACTCCAACACACAATCATCTTGATATATAATTTAACATTTACAATTCACATGGTTAGAGTGGCTACCTTTTTTTCCCCTCGAGAAAGGGAAACCTACAGGGGACAAAGCACCAACAAAGTTGGCACTCGGGCTGTACAGTGGGCGGATTATTTCTGGACCGCCCACCCACCAGCCCCAGAACCGTCCCCTGTATGATCTGTTCTATTTTTAGCTGATGGCCTTGGGTTGCCCTGGGAATCGGCCTGTGATGCTCAGGCCACTGGGTTTCCTTGCAACGTCAGAGGAAAACCCTCTTCCCATTGGCTTGATCTTCTGTCTAACACAAGGTCCAAGACAGAGGTCTAACGCCGATTCTCCTGCCTATATTTAGGCAAGCCCTCCTACTATTACAATCTTTTGACAGCTAGTCCTAGCAAGACGCTTCTTCCTAGACCTGTCACCCTTTTCATCCTAAAACTCGGTAAGCAATCTCTTTTATTTCCATATTGTGACAGCACCGCATACAGCTGTCAGACACCAAGCTAACCAATATACTCTTTGGACCTAATCACTAATCCTTCTCTATAGGTACCATATGTATCAAAGATTCGAAAATATCCGCACTTTATACCACATCAAAACTTAAGGCATTAATTGTAGTAACATCACCATTTTAAACAAGTCTATTATTAGTACTTGTTGAGTTTTAAGACTTAAACCCTATCCAATATATATATCTTATAGACAATACGACGCACACCAATAGCATCACCTATTTTCATCATCTGTGTCATACCTATCTGTGACACCAACTTAACCTCGCCAAGACAAGTAAGTCAACCCTGTTTATACTAAACTTTTGACAGCAATACTGCATTCAACCTCCTTGATGCACATGGATACTTTTATATACATAATTACTCACTTTACCACACTTAAACTTTCATGTGACAGGATAAGATATAGTATGCTATGCTATGACTTTAGGACCTAATGATGTTAATTTAAAAACATTTTTTATGTATATGTTTTCATGTTATATTGCAAATTGTTCCACTATATCTTCAAGCCTTTATCTACATATGCATGCTATGTCACCATGTACATTTCACTCTAAGGAATGACTTACTAATTCTTTATATGTACTCTATTTTGTATATACAGTATTTACGCCTGTTGCATACCCCTGGGGTATGGGGAATGGGTCTGTGTTATAATACACTATTGTATTGTTGTGACACAAAAGTGGTATGCCTTTTTAATAATACATAACTATAAACAAGAGTCTGAAGCCCCTCTCTTTTCTCTTTTTAACCTTTATTTCATATGCACACATAGAGGAGCGGCTCATAAATGTTCTAACTATTTTTTATGGAAGATAAGGTGCTTGTCCTCATACCCCTAAATTAAGGATTTTTTGGAGACCCTATTACCAATGGTGGATGAATCTAGTGAGGGCACATTAATCCTGGGAGGTGATTTTAACTTTGCACTTAACCCTGTTTAGATGTGTCCTCCACATTAACAAGCGCTGCTACAGGAGGATTAAACGTACGCTACACCTACATCAACTTGTTGACATATGGCGCATTCACCACCTGTCAGAAAAAGATTTTACATATTACTTGCCAGTACATAAAATATACTCTCAAATCAATTTTTTTTGGTTAGTCATCATGCAATCCCTATGGTCATCTCCTCGGATATTAGAGTGGTATCTATCTCTGATCATGCTCCTACAACCCTATCAATACAGGCCACCTCAGTGTTGCCTAGGTGCTATACTTGGAGGCTAAATTAGTCTTTATTAGAATCCCCGGAGGTACGTGCCAAACTTGAAGAAGAAATCTTTTTTTTAATTAAACGGCACATCAGTGAAGAATCATCTGTCCCCATGGGAAGCTCATAAATGTTATGTTCGGGGGCTTCTCATTCAACAAGGACACAAGCATAAAAAAGATCGAGAAAAATGCATAAATCAATTATTGGCTGAACTAAAATCTTCGGAGACTACTCACAAACGTGATCATACTTTAGAAGTTGAAAAACAAATTGTGCAGGTTAGAGAGCGTATTAAAGAACTGCTCCATTTTAAAACTAAATTCTTACTCACAAAATGTCCAGGGTTCTATTACAAGCATTTGAACAAATGCAGAAAGGGCTCCTGCTCGTATTTTACAGGAGAAAAGGGCAAGAAAATATATTCGGAGTGTTGTCTCTCCATCTGGGGGGATGGCTTGCACTACCCCAGACATAGCAGAGGCTTTCAGGATGTTCTATGAGAACCTGTATAACCTGGGCGACAATTATCCTATTGACTCTGACCAAACCAAAACTTTCATTTCAAAACTTTCACTTTCGATTTCATTCGCACATATATACCTGCTTCTGGTTTGTCCTCTTTTCCAAAAGATGTAGTTGAGTCCTTAGATGTTCCGATTACGACAGAAGAATTGGCTTCTGCCATTTCAGGTGCAGCTACTGGCAAGGCTCCTGGGCCAGATGGTTTCACTCTCCCCTATTATAAAAGCTTGCTCCCTGTACTATCTCAGAAATACCTGGAGGCCCCCTAGAGACACCTTGACTGCTCATATTTCACTCATCCTCAAGCCTGATAAGGACCCTAACTCATGCTCCAGTTATAGGCCGATTTCCCTCCTAAACTGTGACCTAAAATTATTTAGCTCTATTCTTGCCAGATGCCTCACGCCACTTTTACAAACAATTATCCACGCGATTATCCACGTGATAATATGGTGCACACACTTAACCTGATTGATGTCAGTACTAAAAAGATCCTGGTAACGTTGCTAGCAGCTGACGCAGAAAAAGCGTTCGGCAGGGTAGACTCGGATTGATGGATTCTGTCCCTTTATTCTGCTCCTACAGCGCAAATCAAGAAAAATGGCTCATTGTCGTCATTGTTGTCATTGCCCTATAACATATGGAATGGAACTAGACAGGGGTTCCCTTTATCACCCTTACTGTTTATTCTGATACTAGAACCATTTCTAAGACATGTAAGAAACTAGAGCCCAATTAGAAAGCCCAAGAAACTGCCCAATTAGAGGGACTCTGTCTTATGCGTATCAGCTTCTCTTGGAGAAATCAACACCCTCAGCTTTACTGTTTCTAACAAAATATGAAAGGAATTTAAGTATCACGTTCCCTCCTGAGCAACAGGAACAACTCTTGTACCTAGGACATAAGGCTGCGCTTAGCAAAGCATACCAGGAACTTAATTATAAATTACTTATCTGTTGGTACAGAGTAGGGATGAGCGAGCGAGATTATTAAATTCAATCTCGCAGCGAATCGGGCCGTTCTCGCTTACCGAACTTTTAAGCAAGAACAGCCTTGTGATTCGCCATGAGGTCGTGTTCTCGACGAACAAACAAGGGGAAATGCAGGGGGCGGGAACGCCCACTATTTCCGGTGGGAATGGCGCGGCTGGGAGCGAATCATTTGCTCCCAGGATGCATCAGCAGAGATCTCAGTATATATACACAGGGAAGGAGGAAGGGGTTAGTCACTCCATCTTGTGTTCTGTGTGAGGGGGAGAAGCAGGGAGAGAAGTGAATAGTGACAGGGACAGGTTAGAAGCCTTCTGTATATCTAGAAATATACAGATTGTGCAGTTTTTCTTGCTACCTCTTGCTATTTATCCAAAAAGGCAAAAACATTTTTGTGCTACTCTACAAAAAGAGAAATTTCAGTCTGATAACTCTTGCAATTTATCAGAAAAGCCATTGTGCATTGTGACAGGGCAGGTTAGGAGCCTTCTGTATATCTTGAAATATACAGATTGTGCAGTTAAAGTTGCTACCTCTTGCTATTTTTCAAAAAAGGCAGAAACATTTCTGTCCTACTGTACAAAAAAACACACATATTTCGGTCTGATACCTCTTGCAAGCTATTCAAAAAGCCAGAAAAAGTTCTGTATTTCTCTAAAAAAAAATACAGATATTTTATTCTGATCCCACTTGCTATCTATAAAAAAAAGCCAGAAAAACTTCTGTATATCTCTAAAAAAATACAGATATTTAATTCTGATACCTCTTGCAATCTATCACAAAAGCCAGAAAAATTTCATACAAAAATACATATATTCAAAAAATACATATATTTCATTGTTTGATACGTCTTGCTTTTTACCAAAGAAGACAGTTTGGTACAGAAAAATTTCTGTCCTACTATAAAAAAATTAAGATATTTCAGTGTTCGATACCTGTTACTATTTACCAAAGAAGACTGGTACAGTGAAATTTCTGGCTTTAAAAAAAATACAGATTTTTTTTTTACTACATTAGCAATTTATTTGAATAATTTTGGAACCCAAAAATAGAGTAGAGGCACATTGAGTTGTTCTGTGCTTAATTTTCCCCACATTGAAATGTACTAATAAAAAAAACAACAAATAAACTATATCCAAGACTTTCTGAAGTATTTAAGCAGACATACAACTGTATCATTATTTAAGTAGTTCTATTCCTTTCAATTGGTAATTATTTGTTATTAATCCTACCAGTAAGCTGATATATGAGAGAACCAAATATCATATTGTTCTGTGGTTCTCAAAACAAAGAGGACAAAGTGTGTATGTGCTAAGACGTCTCCTAGCACCAATCTTATTTTAGGAATGACCCATTTAGAGATCATGGCTTTGTTTTCTCCTATCTCACAAGGAATCTATTGCTGGTAACATCATATTCTTTTAAAGCCTTTTCTCTTCTCTTTGTTCAGGAAGCTCAGAGCATAATTTCTCAGTCACAGCTAAAGCATCTGCTTTCGCTAGGTGAGGAGCATTAAAATAGCTGTCAACTAACATTGTAAAGTCAGCGAGCATGCCATCCAACATAGCTTGACGCAAATCTAGGAGGTTTCTAGGACTTCCAGAGCCAACACTTTCAGCAAAGTAGCAGACAATGGACGGTCGGGAACACATATTAGGATTTTGCTCCATCAATGTTTGTTTGATATTCAAGAAATGTACTTGTGCAGATGGCATATTTAGATACCGAGTCAAACATTCCTTCACAGTAGATGTTCGATGAGGAAGAAAACCACCAGTCTCCATGGAAAACAAGTACACATCACCCACCTGTGTATCAAAAACATTATTCAAAAACACACCATATTGGTGGGACAAAATATCTCCAAGCCAACGACAGTAGTGGGTGACTTTTAGGATGCCTTTGTCTTCAACCACCATTTGGAGACCATTTTTAAAGACCCCTGGACCCATGGTGAGGATGTCAAAGAGGTAAACATGATTTTTTGTGTCCACCTGCAGCCAGCACAGTTTCCCATAACGACATATGTTCAGGCCAGAAGCTCCCAAACTCAAGACCTTTTGGTGCTGGAGATGCAGAATCTTTCTTCTTTTGTCTCTCTTTCAACCTATTGGCCTCTTGAGTCTTCCTTCTACTGGTTCCACATTTAGAACATTTTGCACAAAAAACAGCCTTGCTCCTCGCACATCTTCACCAGTCTTCAAATCCTTGACTTTATTCAGGAGAACAGTGTGATCTGCATGAACACCAAGTAAAACTCCTTGCAATCTTCCAATAATGGTTGTAATTTTGATAGTCTTCCCAATATTACAGCTATTACATTGAGTCCACAAGTGGACACCATATAGAAATGGTAATAAAATGAATGCACATAAATGTAAGCCTTCTGCAGGTCCAGGGGATCTGTGCCTCCTTCAGTGTCACCCACCTTTCCCACCCCCCCTGCTGCCAGCACCAGCTCTGCTAAGACATCATCTTCTCAGCTCACTTCCTTGTCCAGGTCACGTGACTCCCAGTGAGCTGCTCCACTACCTCAGAGGACTAGAGTGTTTTGCAGACGCGCTCCCCCTGCTGGTGAAGATGTGAACACCACCAAACTCTAGTCTCCAAGACCCCCTCTGGTGGTAGGATAGGATGCAGCAGGTCACATGGCTTCATTCATCACATAAAAGGAAGTGAAGGGCAACAGGAAGTTGCCTGAACAAGGAGTTCTTTTGGCTCTGCTTCCAGGTTCCTGTTTGTTGATTCTCTTGTTTCTGATTCCTTGTGTACCGACCTCGGCTTGACCTTGACTACTGCTGATCGCTCCCTGCCCTGACCTCTTGCTTGCCTGACTACTCTCTGCTCCTCGCTCTGGTACCACGTCCTGTTTCTGCCTGTCAGCAGTCACCTGCCTTGGCGTGCACGGGGGCCACAACCTGGCAACATCCTCATCTCTCCAGGCTCTGGTGACGACCGAGCAGCTGCTTAGACTCTGCGCCCTGTGCACGTCTCTACCAACTGAGCTGGTGACACAAAGGGTCAACCGTCCTGCCTTGCAGTACCCTGACGGTTTGTTCAGGCCATGGACCCCGCTGACATTACATTGCCTGATTCCATGCAGGACCTGCGAGAGCGCACCCAAAAACAGGAGTCCCTTCAGATGAAAGGGGCCATTAACCAGCCTCCTGCCTCTGCGACTGCAATTCCAGCCCCTGTACCTGGAACTCCAGTAGCAGCTACACTTCCAGCCACCATGCTGCCATACTCTGCGCTTCCGATTCCTACTCCCTCCCGGTGACCCCAAGCTTTGTCGTGGCTTCATTAACCAATTCCAAATACAGCTTGAATTGCAGCCCTGGAACTTTCCCACTGGGCGAACCAAGGTGGCTTTCTTCATCTCCTTGCTGTCCGGAGAGGCCCTTGCTTGGGCTTTGCCCCTCTGGGAAAAGGGCGATCCTATCCTGTGAGATTTCAATGCCTCCTCTGTGGCCTCTGAAGTAGGTCAATATGCGGTGAAATTCCGAACCCTGGCGTCCAAATTAAACTGGAATAATGACGCCATGGTGGCAGTTTTCTGGCAGGGGCTCGCAGGCCATATTAAGGATGAGCTTGCTGGCCGGAACCTTCCCCCTACTGAAACCCTGAAAGTCCGGCGTCCAATTAAATTGGCTCCCAACTTCCAAAGACCTCCTCTCTCTACAGTAGATGCAAGTGGACCGTGCTTGACTTACCCCTGAACAGCAGACAGGCCGCAGGACCTTTGTTTGTACTGTGCTGGGGAGGGCCTCTACAAGCTCAATTGAAGGCCCCAAACGCCAGTGCCTAGGGAAATGGAGAGAGGGTTCCTTAGGCAAACCTATTACCTCTCCACAATCCAAAATAACTTTTCCTGTCAGGATCTCATGTGACAGACATCATTTTTGTACCCAAGCCCTTTTGGACTCAAGCTCTGCTGGAAACTTCATCAGCCAACAATTGATCTCTGGTCACAACATCCCTGTAGTGCCCCTATCCAAGCCTTTGGTGGTCTCTGTGGTTAATGGCACTGGTCTACCGGACTGCATCCAGCATGCCACTGTGCCACTCTCCATGAAACTTGGGGCTCTGCACACTGAGGCTTTTTACTTTTTGGTGGTTCCGAAGATCGTCCATCCAGTTTTGTTGGGGTTACACTGGTTGTGCAGACATGCCCCTGTCAATGAATGGAGCACTGGAGACATACTTTCGTGGAGTGCCACCTGCTTCCAGGAGTGTCTTCCCAGGCTACGTCCCATCCAGCAAATCTATCTGCTGCTGCTTCACCTCAGCCTAGCTTGCCAAGACCAGAAGCCGTTTGATCGACTTCAAGGGGCGTTGGTCTTTACTAAGTTAGACTTGTGCGGTACCAACAACCTGATCCGCATTTGTGAAGGGGATGTTTGGAAGACTGCCTTCAACACCCAGGGATGGCCATTATGAGTACTTGGTAATGCCATTTGGGCTCTGTAATGCGCCAGCGGTTTTCCAGAATTTTGTGAATGACATCTTACGGGACATCCTGGTCTACTCAAAGCATCTACCTACCCACAGCGACCATGTCAAGTGGGTTCTGCAACGGCTTAGGGAGAACAGACTGTATGCCAAGCTGGAGGAATGCCAGTTTGAACTTTCTGAGGTTCCATTTTTGGGATACATTGTGTCTGCGCAGGATTTGCGCATGGACCCGACAAACTTTTGTCTGTGTTAAACTGGCAACAACCACTTGGGCTAAAACCTGTCCAGAGGTTCCTGGGCTTTGCTAATTACTACTGGCAATTTATTAAAGACTAATTCTCACTGATTGCCCCAATTACAGCTATGACCAAGAAGGGTGGTAACTGCAATCTGGTCACCGGAGGCACTCCAGGCCTTTCACTTGTTGAAGAAGGCCCTTGCATCAGTGCCTGCCCTGGTTCGCCCTGACACCTCCCAGCCCTTCCTTTTAGAGGTGGACGCTTCCTCTGTTGGAGTGGGCGCAGTTCTTTCCCAGAAGAATGCGGCAGGAAAGCTGAAGTCCTGTGGTTTCTTCTCTAAGAAGTTCTCTCCTGCGGAGAGGAACTACTCCATCGGAGACCGCAAGCCTCTTGCAGTCAAACTCACCTTAGAAGAATGGCGCCACTTACTAGAGGGAGCTCAACATCCTGTAACTACACTGTCCACAGAACCTGCAGTATTTACAGTCAGCACAACGCCTGAATCCTCGTCAAGCCCGGTGGGCACTCTTCTTTGCCAGGTTTGATTTCCTACTCGCATATCGTCCAGGTTCCAAAAATTTTCCAAAGCTGATGCCCTTTCTCACTCCTTTGAAAAGGAGGACCCAGAAACGGAACCCACCTTTGTTATCGACCCTGCTCGAATCATGCCCATGGCTCCAGTCCTGCTGGACCAGATTCCCCCCGGAAAATCATATGTTAAAAAGGGCCAGCGCCCTTCGGTCCTTCAATGGGGTCATGCTTCTAAGGTTGCTGGTTACCACGGGAAACACAAAACGTTTGACTTAATCAACTGAAAATATTGGTGGCCAAATTTGAAGCAGGATGTATGTGACTTTGTGGCTGCTTGCACTGAGTGTGCGTGGCACAAGGTGCCTTGCAGATCCCCCCTCTGGTCCTTTGCAGCCTCTTCCGACTCCTGAACTACCATAGACTCATCTCCATGGATTTTAAAAGTGACCTTCCATCCTCTAATGGGTTCACCACAATATGAGTTGTGGTAGATAGGCCCATTTTATTCCCCTTCCTGGTCTTCCTACTTCTTCCACGTTGGCTAAAATCTTCCTCAAGGAAGTTATCCGTCTGCATGGAGTACCATTACATATAGCCCCTGATTCATCAAGCAAAATCGGATTATCGGTCGCGCATTCGTATTAGCGATCCGGAATCGTGCGCGATCGCGCTATTCAAGAACCGGAAAAGCTTATCCGACAGCTTTTTACTGGCGATCATGCATTAAAAGTCACTGTTCCCCTAAAAAATCATTCTTTCTAATGGCACACACATACGCGCGCACTCGAGTCCCGGACCGCGGTAATCCGCGATCGCTGGTCGCGCGTATTATCGCGCTTCCAGCGATCGCGGATTTCAATGATGAATCAGGGACATAGTGTCAGACCGTGGAGTGCAGTTCACTTCTTGCTTCTGGCGAGCCCTCTGTCGCCTGTTGGACATCAAGCTGGATGTCTCCTCTGCCTACCACCCCCAGTCTAACGGGCACACAGAGCAGACAAACTAACCCCTGGAACAGTTTCTCCGCATGTACATTGACTCCCAGCAAAGTAATTGGTCTGACCTATTGCCTTGGGCTGAGCTGGCTCACAACAATCGCTCCAGTGAGTCTACAGGTCACAACCCTTTCTTCATTGTCTCTGGTCGCCACCCCAAGCTCCCAGCTCCTGTCCCTACACTGTCCGATGTTCTGGCTGCAGCTGCTACTGCTGACCACTTTCAGCAGGTTTGGAGGAAGGTTCAAGAGACTTTAAAGCGTTCCTCTCTACGCTACAAGAAATCGTCTGACAAGAAAAGATCCCCTGCACCTCAGTTTTTCCCTGGCGATAAGGTCTGGCTTTCTACTAAAAATATTCGGTTACGGATGCCGTCTCCCAAGTTGGCTCCACGTTTCATTGGTCATTTTCCCATCCTGTCTCAGATTATTCCAGTCACATACAAGGTAAAACTGCTTCCTTCTCTAAAAATCCATAATTCCTTTCACGTCTCACTCCTTAAACCAGTTATTTTCAATAGGTTCTCTAAGAAGATTATACCCCCTGGACCTGTCCCTGCTGCTTTAGAAGAAGAATATGAAGTAGAACAGATTTTGGACTCCAGACCCGTCCGGGGATCATTGCAATATCTGGTGCATTGGAAAGGCTATGGCCCTGAAGAACGTTCCTGGGTCCCTTGTAAGGATCTCCATGCTCCCCAGCCTCACCTCCAGAGGCTCTGGTGAAGATCGGGCAGCTGCTTAGACTCTGTGCCCTTTGTTTGTCTCTACCAACTGAGCTGGTGACACAGAGGGCCCACTGTCCTGCCTTGCAGTACTGTGACACCTACGTGTATTGTAATGACATCTATGTAACAGAGCACTAACACATACACAGGTAAACAAATAAAACACTGCAGGCTCTGATTCATCTGACAAAATCTTCCTGCCCACACACTGCCCGGCCTGCCTTGACTTCCAATTGTCCTCTCCCCTTCCTCACAGTTGCCAGAAGTCTCACTAGCAGCAGCTGTCTCCAGCAGTGAAGAGAAGAGGGAGAGTGCTCTCCTTTGCCATGCTGCCCCTATCCATGGCTATGGAGTGAGGATGTCTGCTTTTTCCTTCATCTCTGCTGGGGTTCTACATGGCAGAAAACATGGCATAGAAACCCCTATTTAACTAATATCCAGGAGGCAACAGATCCAAAATAGCTATTTCAAGACCAGTTGAGTTTGCATGAAAGGGACCCCTGGGGGCCACTCTGTGGCAATGAGCATTAGAGTATTGTCAATTCACTCTGTGCTGTGGTGCCCCAAATATATACTTGCTCATTCACAAAATATTAAGGCTGCATTCGGACTGGCAGTGAGGTTGTGGTGCGGTTACTGATTCCTCATGCCATAGAACCCTGACTAGGGGGAGACGCTCAGTACCGCTCACTGCCACCTGAAATCAAATCTGCAGACGCTGCGGTGGGAGGGACTGAGCGGCTAGCGGGGTGCCTGTTACACATAGCTGGCCAATTACCTTCTCTGAACCCTAATTTCTCTGGAACGGGGAGATGATGTGCCCTGAAGATATAGTATTGAGAACATGTCCCCCTTGGCTATCTGTCATATGAATTGCATTTCTCTAGAAGTATCTATTGCAGAGATTTTGGGGTACAAAGAAGGTTAGTGGCCCCCTATAAATGACAGGACACATTGTATGGTGTAGTTTCTGCTCTTTGGTACAGAAATGGTGAGCAGGGAGCAATATATGACCAGCCAGCACTGTATGATAGATTTAGTTTTGTATCTTTCATTAACAAAATGTTGTGTTAATGACACATTTGTTGGTTTCGCAGTGCAGCTTTCCCTGTCACCTTTGGCCTGGTAAACCCATATCTGTCCAATTGGCAGGGTGATGTACAGGAAACAGTAAAGAAGAACCAGGGTAGAGCAGAGCGATTTTCCAGCTAATACAATGTAGAAGGTTTATTGTATTATGTGGAGGGAGGCCCCTATTCCATCTAGTCACTCCATCTAGCTTTAAGGCACTCTTCTGCAATGGTAATTGGCATTTGGTAAATGCACCTTTCAATCTTCAGGGGAGGTCAGTAAAAGCCATATGACCAGATGCTCCAGCAGCACAAATGAAGACTGTAGTGTCACCTGAGAAGGGTTTTTAACCTTCACCCACAGGCTAGGAGGATAAGTGACAGACAAATTTTCTAATAGTCTTGAGGTACATAACAGATGAATAACCGTTTATTTTGTACAAAACAGATGCCTAGGCATTGAAGCTGACATTTCAAAAAAAAAAACATTTTAGGATGCACATATTCTTTTATAACAAATATTTTACATAAATAAAATATTTGAAAATACTTTTAAAATGCCTTTTTCATTTTTATGTCTCCATAATTTTAATTTCTGATAAGGCTGTGTTTTCTGACACTTTTTTTTTTTAGTTTTCCTTTACATAAAACTTTTATTTTATTAAATATTTATTTGACAGTGCCAAACCCTTTATAACAAAACTGAACAGACAAAACAATTGTTAACAGAAGCTAAATAACAGACCTCTTTGTTCTCACTTAAATTGAACCCGAGCAGTAAAGTCAAGGATTTTTTTTTTGGCTTAGAACAAGTGCAGACCAACTTTTTTTCTGTGTACTGAAAAAAAGTCACAATGATATTGGTCCATATACATTTCCACCTGTGTTGGGTTTACTGTTTGTTTCATTGTGCAAAACTAAAGTGTGGTATCATGCAGAGCTTATTGTAGCTACGAGAGATTATAAATTCCCTGAAATGTAGCTGCAAATAATATATCTGACCATTAATAAAACAGACAAAACATGTAAAAAGATTTTAAAAAAATGAGAAACACAAGTACAAGATTCAATAATACAGAGGACGTAGCTGAAATAAAACTCTTCTGTGTTCCTGTGTTATAATATATGTAAGCATTATATTTACAAAAGGATGCATCAATCTGCAATGGTTTGCAACAAAACACATGAAATGACAAAACACATATACAAGAGGCAGTCAGCAAAAGGTACAACCACTCTTACAAAAATAAGCTTTGCTCCATTGCAGGCTCCAGTTTATACACATACTTTGCTTTACCTCTCTCACATTCATTTACAAGGATATGGCCTGCGCTGCCTACATGAAAATTTGGACTGACGCACAAAGGAGACATCTTGGGTGAGACCCATGGAAAACACAAAATGACTAACATGGTCATCATCTACATGTGTAGATTCTTGCATGGTAGAAAGCTTCAGCTGATGTAAGCTTTCTGCACAATGTCTTTAATAGTCTACAAACATTTTAAAAAATTGTAGACAAGACAAAATTATTACTAGAATAGTTACAGAACATACAGGTTACCTTGACCTTTAGATTCTTCAGGATTCAGCTTGCTGGAGGCAAGAAGCCCAACCTGAAGGCCATGTGTCAATATCTCCAGCAAGACATCACCACAGTTGTCGAGACTCAGAGAGAGATTGTTCACCTGCTTTTAGGAAAGCGGGTACATATGCAGCTTTTGGCAGTCATTACGCATCACCAGAAAATCAGAGGAGAGGTGTGACACATCTATAATCCTTTGGCACTGGTACATAAATTCTTTGAATCGATTAAAGAACATGCAATGATGAGACAGCAACAGGTGGGTATAGTCCACACCGGACATTCTCATTACACACAGGATTTATTTTATACTTTTCACTAGTGGCTAGTAAAATATGCTGCAATGCTATTTGCCACCTCAATGTAAGCACTATAATTTATACACACTAAATACCTACTTATACAATCCTAAGTACCTGTCACCCATAAATAGAAAGCAAAGTTATTCTGTGGTGCAAGGATGCTGACTGCTAGTGTCAATGTATTATAGATCATGACAAGTAAATAGGCCATTGCCTCATAAATATTCAGTAAAATATATAGTATATCATATAACCAGGGATCCCAACTCCATAACCCTTCACTGAACCTCTAGAGATAACCTGTCTTTAAGACATTGCCCCTGATTCATCAAGCAGAATCGGATTATCGGTCGCGCATTCGTATTCGCGATCCGAAATCGTACGCGATCGCGCTATTCAGCAACTGAAAAAGATCGCGGCCGGAGCCGCGCATCTCCGGCAGCTTTACACTGGCGAGCGTGTATTAAGCCTTAATTGGCAGATTCGCGCTCCCTATTGTGAAGGCAGGAATCCGGCTGGCAGTGAGGCGAGTGTACGTGCATACTCGAGTCTGAACCGCGGTAATCCGCGATCGATGGCCGCGCGTACTTTCGCGCTTCCAGTGAGCGCGGATTTTATTGATTTATCAGGGGCATTGCTGTTGGATGAAGAGGAAATTAAATATTTGTCTGTCACACAAAATGTCAAACAGGAAGGAATTTTTTTCCCCTGTTGAAGCAAATTGTACCAGGGGTTTTTTTGCCTTCCTTTGGATTAACATGTCCATAGGGTTTTATATCTGGGATATGTTTATTTCCCTAGTGGTTGAACTTGATGTCTTTTTCCCATCTGACCTACTATGTAACTATTTCTTTCTATGGATAACATGTATATTCAAATAAGGGGTAGAATTCTAGGGTGGCATGCACAGGCTATAAATCGGGAAATACAAGGGCCCAGGTACCCTGGCACTTAGCTGAAGTGCACATAAATCCTATTTACTATATTACCTATGCAGAATTAACATCACTGTGAAGAACAAATATGTGACTGCAACAAGTGATCCAACTGAAAACTGCCTTAACCTCCCTAGCGTTCTAATTCTGTCAGTATTTTGATGCAAAAAGTGATCCTATTTTTTTCGCATAGAAATTTTTGTTTATATTGTGGGCTTGTAATTCTTAGGATTAACTCCCGGGTATAATAATTACATTTATTTATTATATTATAATCATAAATTATAATATAATACATAATTATAAATAATAATTAAAAAAAATAATGAAATAATAGACAACAATGTAATCTTAAAATAAAATATAAAATTAAAAATGTACTTTTATTTTTATTTAATGTTGTGTGGTGTTTTTGCACTGCAAAAAACATTTAAAAGCAGATTACATTGTAATCTGCTTTTAAATTTCCTGCCCGGAGCCGAAAATTTCGGCTTATTCACCATTTGTCTTTCCCGACCAGTGCGTCAGTGAATGAGGCGATTGACCCCCGCCTTTCTCGTTTGACAGCGCACTAAAATGGGTGCATAAATATGGCAGAGGAGCCCTATTGACAAAGGCGGACATAGAGGCGGCTTTTCGGTTGTTACCGGTGCACCCGGTTAGCGCTTTTTGGGTTGCACATGGGAAGGAGCATTTTTTGTGGACCGCTGTTTGACAATCGGGTGCTCTTTGTTGTGTGCGCTGTTCGAAACTTTCAGTTTGTTTTTGGAATGGGCAGTGCTAGAGGTAGCCAGGGTAGATTCGGTCATCCATTACCTGGACGATTTTCTATTCATCGGGCCACCTGGGTCAGCGATTTGTAGAGTGTTGGTGACATTTGACTTTTTGGCGGACAAGTTCGGTATGCCCTTGGCTAAAGATAAATCGGAGGGCCCGGTGACAGAGTTGGTTTTTCTGGGGATCACAATTGACACCGTGGCAATAGAGTATATATATTTCTATATGTTTTATCTAGAATATTTACTGTATCCAAAATACTCTCATTCCTGCGGAAGCAACCGTAGTTGCTGTAAAACGCGTCGACTGAATGAAGGATACTGTTCTTTCCTCCCCCTGTATAAACAACCAACCATTGTGATGGGAACAGTTTTGGGAAGAGAGTAATTATGCATGTGACATTATGATGCCTTTCATAAGAATTTTTTATGATTCTTTTAATATTGTCTGTCTTTTTTATGTTGTAATACAATAAAATATTGTTTTTAAAAGGATAGCCCTGGAAAGTCCTGCTTTCTCAAACCCCTTTGTTCCAAACCTTTACATATAGTTGATATACCGCAATAAAAAACTGAAAAGGATTATTACAAATAAAAAATAAAAGTATTATATATATTTTAATTATTTGTGCTATCTGGAAACATTAAGTGTTATTATTTCCTGAATAAGTAATATGATACAAGCTTACAACTGAAGTTTTTTGAAGATAATACTACAGTCTACTTTACTTCATTGGCAGTAACATTCATTGTTCATTTTGTTCGTATGATTGTCAGATTCATTGAGTGTAATGCACCAATGAGTAGATATCAGTGCACATATTGTGTGTGTGGTCTTCCGCACTGGAATCACTTACAGTTAGGTACATATTTCATAGATCTCCCCAATCCAGAAAACGGCTTTAAATCATAGGATGCGGCCTGTAGACATGCAGCTCATGCCATGAAAAGGTTTATCATATTTCAGTCTCTACACGAGACAATAACAGGATTCAGAATTGCTACATCATGTCCTTAAATCATGTGAACAAAATCCAATGGACTTATTTAGTAAGGCAGTGCAGGGAGCAATGCTGAAAGTGCAAACAATTAGACTTCACTTTTTTAAATAATTTCTTTTAAAAAGTAAATGAGGTTGATTGTTCATACACTTTTATGGGTTATTGCCCTTTCCATGTAGCTCTGAATTGCTAAATAAGCTCACCTGTATTAAAATTATTAGTAAAAGTATACCAAAAATGTATTAGCTCTAAAGAGTGACATAGTTTTGGATAATAGTAAGAGTGGATGCACCTTCAAATCTCATGGGTTAAAAGTCTCATTCCTGCTGGTGATCCATAACCTGCCAGTCCCAAGGAACCTGGCACTGTGTCATTCAGCACAGTGAGAGGTGGGTACAGCTGGCATTAGTGTACTAGCAGACTAGACTCGATTATCAAAGTGTTCTAGGAAACAACGACGTGTAGTAAGACAATGGGGTGATTGAGAAAACAGCCAGACTCTACAAACAAAATGATGGGAGCACCTTGGGAAAGCAATTTAAGATATGAATTGAAGGCAACTGTTTAATAAGCTTTGACACAGTCTTCCTCTTTAGCTTTAATAGTTTTCCCATTAAAATAAATGAGTCTACATTGTCTGCAGCTTGGTAAGAGGCACTCTACTGAATACTAAATATAGGAGAATGCAGAACAGGAATGGTGCAGAGGAACTATACAAAAGGAGGCCTATGTGTTCATATATTTACATTCATATAATGAAGTAACCAATGAAGGAAGAGTGAGAGATAGGTAAAAGGAATGGTACGTATATAAAGGTAGAGAGTTCTAAAAGGCAGTGTCATAGATCCCCGCAGGTCTAGGTCATCCGTGCATCCTTCTGGCTCACCCTTCTTGCAGTCTCCTGCTGCCAGCACCATCTCTGCCTCTGAATGCAACTCTCTGCACACTTCCTGGTCCAGATCAGGTGATTCTCTGTCATCTGCTCCCTTGCCTCAGAGAACCAGGGTATTCCGCAGACGCACTACCTCTGCTGGCAGGCATCTGAATAACACTCATCATCTCATCACCAGCACTCCCTCTGCTGGTGGGATTGGTGTCTGCGGCTCACATGATCCACTCCTATCACCTGACATCCCCTTTTCAAGGAAGTGACCTGGCAACAGGAAGTTACCTGGACAAAGGAGTTCATTGTGGTTCTACTCCCAGGTTTCTACTGCTCCAGTTCCTGCGTTATCGGTGTACTGACTCCGGCTTGTTTCCTGACGACTCTTGTTTGCTGCCTGTCCTGACCTTTTGCCTGTTTCCTGACTACCCTTGTTTGCTGCCTGCCCTGACACTTTGGCTCGTTTGACTACTCTTTTGGACTTCCCTCTGGCACCATGTTTTGGTTCCTGCTTGTTAGCAGGCACCTGCCTTGGCAGGCTTGGGGGCCCCAACCTTGCAGGAGCTTTCTGCACAACAACATCACCTCTAGAGGCTCTGGAGAAGACCAAGCTACTGCTTAGACCCTGTGCCCCGTGCACGTCTCCACACAGCGGGCCCACCACTTGGCCTTGTGGAGCCGTGACAGGCAGGGAGTATGTAAAAGCTCAGAGTATTTAAAAATGGCAATGCACAATAAACCCAATAAATTGCAGTTAGATGCAAAGAGACTATGTAATGCTTGTTACAACATAAAACCATTTAAACCTCCAGACAGCACCAGGGCTGTAAGCAGTTTGTTATAGCGAGCTGCTGCCCTTTAGGCTAAAGTGCTCTGCTGCACACATACAAAGATGTTATTGCCATTCACACAAGGAAGTAGCACTAACCACTGCCTCACCCAAGCAAGCATGGCTTCAGGCAAAAATGTAAAGTCGCTGCAGACTTCTTTGTTCAGACAACTGAAGCAACATAATTCACCAGAAAAGAAAATGAAAAAGGTAAAATCCATACTCTTTTAGGAAGAACAAGGAATTAAGTATCACAATGTAATAAAAGTATAACAAGCCATGTTTTACCCTTATCCCAGAACATTGATGGAACAGTTAAAGCACAAGAGAGACTGCACAGTAGCTAGCAGATCCACTGGGAACTACAAAGCTCTGCTACAGCTAAAATAGTTGAGATCTGCTAGGTGAGCAAGCAAAATTTCTACTTCTCCTGCTTCTTTATACCTTGTAAACAGATTCAAATGAGAAGAGTATTTACCAATGCACAGCCAGCGTAGGGTGCTGTCCCGCTTTTCTGCTTCCAATCACTGCTTTTACCTAGCATATGCATTCTGTAAGGTTCTCCTTTTTATTTTGTGCAGCAGTGCTTTATTGAGAATGTGACCACTTTAAAAATGGTTGCTTTGAGGAAGTAATGAAAATGAGGCACAACCTTCTAGCACTAGGGGGACTATCGGCTCCCGGTCCCACTGGATCTGAAAGAGTGGGAATGTTTGTTGATAGATATCATGAAATGAAAGCAGCTTGTGTATTTTGAGTGTTTTCCTTTTATCACCATGTTTCCTTTCTGAATCAGAGGGAATGTTTTTTTTAAACAAAATATGCAAACATGAGTGGTCACTAACATCAAGAGTGAGGAAGGTCCCAAAGTCCGAGGAGAAAAAACGGCAAAAGTCTTCTGATTGTGATTGAAACTCTACATAGAGAAAATGGTTTGTGGAGCTTTTAAAAGCAGAGCAGTTCCTGATGTCTGAGGGGGAGGCGAATAAAATGAAATATTTTAGGTAAAAAGTTTTTTGTTTCTTTTTCTTTTTTTGGTCCTTTCATAGTATAATTACAACAGTGCTTCTCCGAAAAAAGGTCCATCTATAAATATATATTTTTTTTCTACATTGAATACTCCTTTCTCAATAAATATTTATATCTTTAAATTTCTGTATTATTTTTTGAAAGGCGTCAACCTGCTGAAGTTTTGCCAGAATGGGGATTGACTTCTCCTAGGTTCAGTGAACTCAAAAACTTGTGGCTCTGAAATGCCATCGGTCACCATATACTGTCCTTGGATGGCCCCTGGCTCCTGAGGTGGCGGATATGCTGGAGGTACTGAGCGAGGGCAGCTAACACCAGCTGGAAGAGAGACAGTCCGAAGTTAAGCATTTTTAGGAAAAGGCAAAAACCAAGTTGTTGCTAAAAACACATACAGACTATTCCAGACAGGTTATAGACCATTTACTATAAACATTCTTCCCAACTTGGAAAATATATTGTCGTCTGATATATAGTGATAGGACAAAGAAACACAACTTCATGCATTACTTTAAAACAAGGCTGCTGTGTGCAACATTAATCAACTGGCCCATAAAAACACCAATATGCCAACTTAATGGAGATAAACCTGGAATAGGGATACTGGAATAGATAGAGTATAGTAGTTTGTAGTAGTTTAGAGTTGAAAGATTTCCACAAAATACAAAAAACAGTTATGAATAACAAGCAAAGCTAGTTATGTTTGCTTTCTTGGTCTGGGTATATTGGTCATTAAAAACACGTTTTGGGCTTGTATCAGTAAATAGAACCTGTTTCAGAGAGTGTTTGCTGTTTTTCTTTTATCTATTAAAGTTATTGCTTTACAAAAGTGTTAATTTATTAATTATTAATTTATGCCAATAAAGTGTATACAGGCTGCTGGAGGTTTTGGTTATTTAGGCTAAACAGCAGAGGGCAGCAGAACAGCTTGAATGTCAGCTTCCTGCCTATAGAAAAACTACATGCCCCATTATTTCTTGCAATAAGTATCATTGATGGGGGTGTTTACACTTGTAGTCTCCACTATCTACAGCACAATGAGGTGGCTACAAATGAACATATTCTGAACAGAGCATGAATTTTAGCCTCGAGTATTAAGGATATTCAGTTATCTGCAAAGAATATAAAAGGTATTTATGGGGTCTATTATTGAACATATATTTTTAAAACAATACAAAGAATGAATAAGACATAAAATCAATATGACTTTTTACTTTAGTGACACTTTAATAATCTTGCTCATACATTAATGTTGACAGAAGAGAAAGACCTCCAAAAGTGATGCTTTGTGTGTTTTTCAAGTAGGAATTTAGTGTTAGAAAGCGTAAGAAATTAGAAAATTTAATTTTTAATACAATCTATGCTGCCAAGCTCTCTACAGAACATGCTTTCTGTGTTCATACAGTGAGCAGCTGCACCAAGTATAAATCCCTAATAAATACTGCAGGCTGTTCATGTGTCTAAGAACACATCATGGAGGCAGGAAAACTGCAGCTTAGACCGCTAGGATTGTCACCCCTAAAGGGATATACAAAAAATAGGATACACTAGCCTACTACACTTACTAGATTTTAGATTTTAAAAAAAAAAATGATTTATGGGGAAAGAGAGGGTGTTTTAATAGGGACGTGGCACTGGCGCTGTGCTCTAGTTCATCAGCCATTCGGCTCGATTAGCTGGTAAACTGGGGCAGGAGGGAATGGGCGGAAATGGCTTCATCTCCATCTTCTGCGCATGCACTGGCGCCACGTCCCAATTAACACGCCCTCTCTTTCCCCATATAAGGCAAGAGTGATCTTTATGTCACTCTGCCACTTTTCAGCGGTACTCACACATCTACCACTGTTTGAACCAAGCAGTCCTGGTTTTTCTTACAGCCATCTGGTAAGTCCAAGATTTTCTCTCTTTCTTCAGTATAGTCCCCTAAAATAACTTTGATTGAACTTCTCTGTTCTATTTTTGACATCATTTTTTTCATAGGAGATCAGCTTGCAACATGATGAGAGGGCACATTACTCCCATACAATAATTTTTTACCTTTTCTGTAATGAATGAACCATCTTTAATTATATTCCACACTACCCAGCTTATTAATATTATAATTTCCCCACTCCACCGTTCTCCCTTTCTTTGATATAAGGATGAATTAATATTAGTAACCTCAACCCTTTTAATAACTGGTGATTTTAATTTTCTTTTTCCAACCCCCACAGTTTTTTTCTTTGACTAATATCTAACAATAAACATACCTAATTTTCTTTTAGAATTATATTGGAACTATCTTAGTTTTAGGAGTGCTTGCACACTACAAGAAACCATTACAACTTATAAGTAAGTTCCTTTGAAGTTTCTCTATCACCTTAAGACATTCTTTATACATACATTTATTTGGTTGTATCAATTCACAATTCCGTGGAATTTATTTATATAATCTAGGATCACTGTTCTAATCGATCTCTAATTTTTCTGTACTTTTGGAACTAGATGTCACCAATACTTATTTTGTAACCCTTGATTTCATTGCAGTCCTTATTTTGTATTTACCATTTTTGTAAATGTTGATATCTCCAATTTTATTGTGTTCAACCATACATATGCTTGAACATCCTTGATGTCCTTGATGCGAAACGCATCAGGATTGAGACAGTCATTCCTATCAAATAATATTTAGTCAGGTGGCTGTTGTATAGTAATCCAGCCATATTCCTATGTGGCTTCACATAGGATAGCCAACCCTGTATTAATTGTGCTATGTATTATCACTAAAAATATTGTGTCACCCAACATAGTCACATAGTAGGTTAGGTTGAAAAAATACATCAAGTCCATCAAGTTCAACCACTAGGGAAATAAACATACCCCAGATATAAAACCTTATAACACATAGTTGGTCCAGAGCAACGTCTCTTCTCAAGGGAGAATAGATTCAGTTCAGCTCCAGATGTCTCCATCTCTGCGGTCTATTCCTCTTTTAATACAAGAAAGTACTTTGCTAGCTTTAGATATTGCAGCTTGGCATTGCATGGTGTTATTAAGTCTATGATCTACCAGAACCCCCAGATCCTTTCCATTTCTGACTCCCCCAAATGTATTCACCCCAGACAGTATGAAGCATGCATGTTGTTAGCTCCCAAGTGCATAACTTTACATTTATCTATATTAAATGTCATTTTCCACTTCCAGGTCTGCTTGTATAATATAGACACTCTGTATGGACCTAATTCCATTACATAGTTTCGTGTCATCTGCAAACACAGAAATGGTACTTTTAATCTCAAACTCTATATAATTTATAAAGATGTTAAACAGTAAAGGTCCCAACACTGAACCCTGGGTACATCCCTAATAACCTTAGACCATTCAGAGTATGAATCATTAATTTACAACTCTCTGGATGCGATCTTTAAGCCAGTTCTCTATCCATTTACAGATTGACTTTTCT
>NC_092870.1:5031452-5039767 GCF_032062135.1 Pyxicephalus adspersus | reverse complement strand
TTTGTATTGGACTCAATACAGCTATTTTGTAATGAATCCAATACAAAATTATTTGAATTTCCCGCTGATCCTCCCGCCTCACCGACGCACGTACCGACGTCACCAGGAAACCCCATAGATCTCGTTTCTGCACTTCGCGGCTGGAGATCTGAGGAGCAGGACGTGTCCCCAGGACCTGCGGGGACCAGCATGAGGCCGGGGGACAGCGACAGAGCAAGGTAAGTGATTTTTTTCTTAGTTAAAAGTGACCCCAAATGTGACTCGGGATTACCTTTTTGCAGGTAAAATCCACCCCGAGTCACACTCGGGATTACCGCTAGGTGGGTTAATCCGTTCCGAGTCCTTGGACCTATACCAAACAGGACTTATACTAAACAAATTTTTATAGGAAATAAAAGGAAAAATATTAAGCCGTTCCCATGAAAAAAAATCCTATTGTTATTGGCATATTATACATTGATGGGGCTGTATAAAATAATTTAAACACTGCCTAATACTAAAATAGGTAAATACAAAAGCAATTAGATGAAATAAATGAAAATTTAACCTTACTTTACCTTGCTGAGAAGAGTCGAGTGCCTACCAGGATAGTGCTGAGAAGGGAGGAGGAGGAGATGTTATGTATTCACAGAGTCATAGCGCAGATTCTAAACTGAATGATAGCAACTGGCGTACTGACGCTCGTTGGCAGTCATGGCTTTGTCTCGAGAGAGGTAAATAAGGATAGCGCACGGTGTTATGACTCATTTTAGTCCAAGTTCAAGCACAAAGGTTGTATACCAAGCAAAATTTTTCGTGTCCAAACAGGACTTATACTAAGTTGGAGCTATTCCAAAGCGGACTTATATTTTCTAACAGAAACTCCTCTATGTGGTTCTTTATCAAACTCTCTAGGACTTTTCCAACTATGTACGTTAAACTAACCAGTCTGTAGTTACCTGGTAATGACTTTGCTCCCTTTTATATTTTTGGAATGCCCTTTTCTTGTTAATTATGGCTTATTTAACATCAGCTGTAAGCCACATAGGTTTTAGCCTCTTAAACTTATTACCCATTGGAATATATTTTTCAGTTTGCTTTTGTAGAACAGACTTGAAACATTCCCATTTCTGTTCTGTGTTTTTTGAGGACAATATTGTCTCCCAGTCCAAGTCACAGAGAGCCGCCCTTAATAATGAAAAATTGGCTCTCTTAAAATTAAATGTTTTTCTCTTTATTGTTTTTGCTTCCTGTTTACAGCTTACAATAAATGAAATCATATTATGGTCACTGCTACCCAGATTCTCTGTTATTTGCACATGTGTTATAAGCTCTGCATTGTTAGAAAGAACTAGGTCCAGCAGAGTATCATTTCCAGTTGGGGCTTCTATAAACTGTACCATAAAATTTTCTTGTATTAAATTCACAAATTTCCTCCCTTTTGCTGTTCCTGTAGTGCCATTACTCCAGTAAATGTCAGGGTAGTTAAAATCTCTTGTGATTAAAACATTTCCACTTTTTGCTGCTTTTTCTATCTGTGCTAGTAGTTGATTCTCTATTTCTTCCTTAGCACTGGGGGGCCTATAGCAGACTCCAATAATTAATTGTGTGTTATTCAACCACACATTCAACTCCACCCATAATGCCTCAACCTCATCGCTTGTTCTATCTGCAATTTCTTCTTTCACATTCACTTTTAGATCACTTCTCGCATATACACAGACACCACCACCCTTTTGTTTGACTCTGTCTTTACGAAAGAGAGTATACCCAGCAATATTGACAGCCCAGTCATGCTAACAACAAAGCCAGGATTCAGCAATGCCAACTAAGTCATAATTCTTCTCATTAAGGCTTCCAACTCCCCTATCTTGTTTTCCAGACTTCTAGCATTGGTCAACAGGCTCTTTAAACCATTGCTGCTTTTACCATCGCTGTTTGCCAAATCCTTTTGTTTTTCAGTACAACTAGTACTGCACAATTCAATGTTTGTTCGTAACATGGTAAGCTCCTTACAATTATTCATAACCCTCCCCCCAACTATCCCCAATCCACCCTCCACTAGTGTCTGACCCCTGACTAACCTTTCTGCCACCTTATTTAACTGTACCACCCCCCTCTGTCCTAGTTTAAATATCCCTCCACCATTCCCCTAAATCTTTCCCCTAGCACAGCAGATCCCATTTCATTTAGGTCCAAACCATCTCTGGCATACAGGTTGTCCCCCAAATATGTATGAACAAGTATGGCAAATAAGCATTAGTGCCAAATACATATTTGATATCTAGCCACCTTAAACCCCAGTCTTTCATGTGTTCTTTATCTTCAAATTATTGCTGGGGTCGGCAACTAATGTGCAGTTTAATTAGTAAGGGTTACGCACTCTTTCTTTACAGAAATCCTGTAAGCTATTTTTCCCCTCCCTGCACTGTTATGAGCTATATTGTTCTAAGGAATACAAGATGATCTTCATGTATGTAATAGACAAAACGCACTGGATGAGTTCTGCTTAATACTATCCTGTTTTGGTTGCCCTGAAACACTGTAGGGTAAGTAAGCTTTGCAACACTAGCTATGGAAGTTTGTTACTTTACCTGCTTAATCAAAAAGTGAAAAACATAAAAACAGCACCTGTAAGAAATGGTAAACTGGGTTTTGGGTTTAAAGATTCTTTATTTAGTGACCAGAGAAAATAAAAATAAATAGACAACATGAATAGACATTCATAGACATGTTTGTGGGGATGTAACTTATCCATAGAAAGAAGAAACTGCTAAACCCAAATGTCTGCACCACAAGGACATGACTTTACAGTTGAACAGTGTGTTCACCACATCACCCTCCAATACTCAACAGGAATAAAACTCAGAACCAACAACAATACTGGTCACTATAGTGTCACCAATTCAAAGCCCACACTCCCAACAAGATGGCACCTACCCATTCTTTGGCCTCTTTAATGGAAGAAACATAGAGTGATCTTCAAAGCCTAGACCACCTACCTCTTTTCCTGACTATGGAAAATCCTCAGGTCATTCCATATCTCTGAAACCTCCCAGATCCCTTGACAACTCACCCCCAGTGACCCCTAAACGGATAGGAAGATATGGACCTGCTATGCTCTTTTCCCATGAGGCAGGATCTAGAAACTATGACCCAACGTATTGAGGGTACTGAGCTAGAGAACGACTAGATAAAGAGGTGATTGATACCCTAGTGTCAGATCTCAAATCAGATCGAGATTAAACCAATGCCAACCTTACCACCCTAGAATGGACATAAGAATAGCATCGATATTGCCTCAGCATGGTGCAACTCTGTATAGAAAATAAAGAATATATTTCTGCAGCTGCAGAAATAACTTGTGCATCAAAGGTTACTGCTTATTGCTTAGGACTCCCATTCTGGTGCAGAGAATTTAAAGTTTTGTGGTAAAGAAACCTGTCATCTGCTTCAACTATCCGGAATACTCCAACCTGACCTACTATTCAGAGGGGGGCTCCCCATCATGTTAAATCAAAATAATTTGAGAACGGGAAGAAAGAAGAAAACCCAGGGTATTTGTTTAATGTGGCAATGTATTTAAAAATCGTGTCCAAATTTGTCTCTGATTTCAGGAATATACATAATATAAAACAAAATTCATATTTTTCAGCATACAAACACAAATAAGGTCAACCCCACTGTGTTCTAAGGCATGGGGGGTTCCTGTCACGGTGCCTCCCGTGACTGAGGTTAGAAGATCTGAGAGACTGGCTACACGTGAGGTTATCTGACAGTCTCTTTGTTTTCACTTAAATCAGTGTTGTTGTTGGTAATGACCGCACCTCTTGTCTCAGCTGCAGCTTGTGGTCATTACTCCTCCTCTATTTACTCACACTTTATGCTATGCGGTTTATATTCTCTGCTTGGATGTGGAAGAGCTGGTGTGTAGTCCTCTCCTGAGTTCCTGCTCATCTATTTTCTATTGAAGATAAGTTGTACTGCTCTTGGTATTTTGTTGTTCTTTTGTGCTCGTGATTACTGGGCCTCAGGGAGACGCTGGTTTGGTCATCTGGGAAGGAACCAGTAGTCTCAAACCCTGCTTTGTGTCAGTGCAGCGATGGATACTATCTCTGCACTGGTCGCACAACTGCAGGGGCTGTCTTTGGAGGTAGCCGACCTCTGCACTACCGTCCCACTGATCCAGAGACCACAGGCGGCTGGTTCCGTCAGCGGGAACCAGGCCTGCCCTGAACCCAAGGTGGCTCTCCCGGACAGATTTTCCGGAGGAAGCGACAATTTTATTCGGTTCAAGGAGTCGTGCAAATTATATTTTAAATTACGGCCACACTCTTCTGGGGACAGGAGTCAAAGAGTGGGTATAATCATTTCTCTGCTTAAAGGTGACGCTCAGTCTTAAGTTTTTTCATTGCCGACCGGATCATAGTCCCTCCGGTCATTAGATGAATTTTTCAGAGTGCTAGGTCTTATCTATGATGACCGAGATCGGATCTCCCTGGCCGAGACCAAGTTACGTGGCTTACGGCAGGGAGAGCGTTCTGCGGAGACCTATTGCTCTGAATTTATGAGATGGGCTATGGCCATGGAGTGGAATGATCCAGCCCTCTGTAGTCAATTCCGTCAATGGTTATCCGAGAGTCTGAAGGACGCGTTGGCGTTCCACTAATATCCCGAGTCATTAGACGCGGCTATGTCCCTTGCTGTGCGTATAGATAGACGCCTGAGGGAGAGATCTAAGGTTCCTCAATCTCAGGACGTACGATCATAGAAGGTGGCGCCCTCCTCTGACACTTTGGGTGGAGAGACTCTTGAGTTCATGTCTGGTGACGAGCCATTTGCAGTTGGGAGGAGCTACCCCTGGCCCTGGGGATAAGAACTTCAGGCATAAGAAGAGACTCTGCTTTTTCTGTGGAAAAAAGGGACATTTTGTTAACGTAGGTCCTTATGTTCGGCCCCAAGATGAAAACAAAAAAAAAATGTGTTTACTCCTCACCACACTCTTGGTGGTCTGGGTGGGCAATCAGAGAATTTACTTCTGTCATTTACCGGTAGTACCCGATTTCTCCTGTCTGCCAAGGTGGCGCTAGACTCCAAAACTGTGGGATTTTAAGTGTTTATTGACAGTGGAGCAGGAGTTAACTTTGTTGATGGGCAGTTCGTCCGTATGCACGGATTGACAACAAGTGCATTAGACAAAAATATCTCAGTGTTTACAATTGATTCCGCTCCACTCACGCGAAATGTTTGTTACAAATGGTGCAGGACATCCGTTTAAAAGTGGGTGATTTTCATCAAGAATCCATCTCGTGCTTTGTGTTGGAGGGTCTGCCTGCTCCGTTGGTGCTAGGTTTACCATGGTTAAGCAAACATAACCCTACCATAGATTGGCAAGCGAGACAGATTCTTGATTGGAGTGATTATTGCATAGATAGCTTAACACATCGTCACACATGTGTCTTAACACATCGCTTTCTGTTGTAACCACTAAGGTTGTACCTTCATTTATTTCTGAATTTGCTGATGTATTCTCTGAAAGTGGAGACCAGGAGTTTCCTCCACATCGGGTGTATGATTGCCCCATCAACCTTATTCCCGGAGCTAAGTTGCCCAAATCTCGGTTGTATAGTCTTTCCGAACCCGAAAGAGCGGCCATGCGAAAATATATCACCGAGAATTTGGCTAAAGGTCATATTAGACTATCCAAATCTCCAGTAGCCGCAGGGTTTTTCTTTGTTAGGAAAAAGGACGGAACTCTTAGGCCATGTTTGGACTTCCATGAACTTAATCGTATTACTGTCCGTGATCCTTATCCCCTTCCTTTAATCCCGGATTTGTTTAATCAGATTGTCGGTGCCAAGGTGTTCTCTAAATTGAATTTGAGAGGTGGCATATAATCTGGTAAGGATCAAGGAAGGGGACGAATGGAAGACGGCCTTTAATATCCCTGAGGGTCATTTTGAGAATATGTTCATGCCTTTTGGGTTAACCAATGCCCCGGCGGTTTTTCAACATTTCATTAATGACATCTTTTATCATCTAGTGGGCAGGTTTGTTGTGGTGTATTTGGATGATATACTAATTTATTCTCCAGACATAGAGACTCATCAGGACCACGTGAAACAAGTGTTACAGATCCCAAGAGACAATAAACTGTATGCTAAGATGGAGAAGTGTGTATTTGCTGTTCCGGAGGTGCAATTCCTGGCTTACCTTTCATCTTCAGGTTTTCGTATGGATCCTGAAAAGGTCCATGCTGGGACCGACCAAAAAATCTGAAAGCGCTTATGTGGTTTTTGGGGTTCACCAACTATTACCGTAAATTTATTTCCAACTACTCGACTGTGGTTCAACCTTTAACGGATATGACTAGAAAAGGTTTGGATATCTCAGTCTGGTTGGATGCGGCATTACAAGCTTTTTCAGCTGTGAAGGAGTGTTTTGCTTCTGCTCCTATACTGGTGCAACCATGTGTGTCACAGCCTTTTATTGTGGAAGTTGACGCATCCGAGGTAGGAGCAGTCTTGTCGCAGGCTCCTTCACCTAGTAAACGTAGGTAATAGAGAGTTGCTGGCCATTAAGTTGGCTTTTGAGGAATGGCGCCATTGGTTGGAAGGAGCGATTCATCCTATTACGGTAATTACCGATCACAAAAATCTGGCTTACTTGGAGTCGGCTAAACGTCTGAACCCAAGGCAGGCCAGATGGTCGTTGTTTTTTACCAAGTTTAATTTCATTGGCACCTTTCGCCCTGGGGTTAAGAACGTCGAGGCGGATCCTCTGTTGCGTAGCTTTCCTGGGGGGGTGATTCGAAAGATCCTGGTCCCATATTGCCCGAAGGAGTAGTAATATCCGCCCTTTATCCCGACCTTGAGGCAGAGGTGTTGGAGGCCCAGGGAGGTGCCCCGGATTCTTGTCCTTTGGGGAAGTTATTTGTTCCTTCTGAATTACGGCATAAGGTGTTCAAGGAACATCACTGTACAGTTCTTACAGGACACCCTGGGAGCAGATCCACGATCGACCTCATCTCTCGTAGATTCTGGTGGCCGGGGTTGCGTAAATGTGTTGAGGGATATGTGTCAGCTTGTTGTACCTGTGCACGTGCTAAGATGACACATACTCGGCCTTCAGGATCTCTACTTCCGTTGTCCATCCCGTCCTGACCTTTGACGCATTTATCCATGGACTTTATCACAGATTTGCCTAATTCCTCAGGAATGGTACCAGGAGTGGTTGTTGATTTCAGAACGCCAGGATAGTGGACTCCCGAATTCTCTGTAGATCCCTCCAGTATCTCGTTCACTGGAAGGGTTATGGTCCAGAGGAGAGAATGTGGGTTCCAGCGACCGACGTTAATGCTAGTCGCCTTGTAAAAGCCTTTCACAGGCCTAATCCGGTAAGGTAAGGTCGGTCCTGGGTGTCCGGAGGTCACCCGTAAAAGTGACCTCCTGAACGGACACCAGAGAGGCTGCCCTGCTCGCTCCGTTCTCCGCTGATAAGAGCCAATTAGAGCCGAGCGGAGGAGGAGAGGACAGCTATGAGGATATCACAGGCTGCCCCTCCCCCTCTCATAGCTGTGCCGAGTCTTTTGGAGGGAAAAATAAATAAACATCGTGCAAGCAATGTCTCCGCCCAGTGGGCGTGTGTAATGATGTCATCAGTATAAATGCTGCATGTCATTCCTCACTCAGCCTTACAGCTCTCTGTGTATAAACCTTTATATCCCCTAAACTGTATGTCATAATGATTTGAAACTTTAAGGGTACACAGGGAACACTTATAGTTAGCACCATTCACAATTTCAGCACCCCAGCTTTTACAAATTTAATGATATGGGGATCAGAATTGTAAAATCTTGTAAAAATACAACATTGGGGTTGCAGTATTAAAACCAAGTGCGCCTGTGAGTCCTAAATCAAAAATGCAAATTGGGGACCCCCGGGGCCACTTACATAGAAAGGAGAATTGGGGAAGGGCCCCTAAATTTATACTTATGTCTCACAAATCTATAACTGTCATACTAGGTTACCCCGACTGCTTCTCTTCTTTGAACCCTAATTTCCTTAGAATGGTGGGGTGTACAAAGCCGAAAATGTAGGTGCGGGGGGGGGGGACAATTTCCACTAAAATGTAATTACAATGGCAAACGCACTGCCCTGTTACATATGACTGCCCATTTCTAACACTGGAAACCCAATTTCTCTGGAATGGGGAGGTGTAGGAAACTTAAAATGTGTGGGGAACATCTGTGGATAACACCCCTAAAGTTTTATCACAATGGCATCATTAGAACATAAAAAACTCTGCCCATCAAAACCAAATTGGTTTAGGTACTG
>NC_092870.1:5020442-5030445 GCF_032062135.1 Pyxicephalus adspersus | reverse complement strand
GTTACCAATCCCAGGTGCCCAGCAGTTATTACCAGTTACCAATCCCAGGTGCCCAGCAGTTATTACCAGTTACCAATCCCAGGTGCCCAGCAGTTGCCAAGAAGTAGACACTCAGGAGGGGCATTTTTTTTACTGCCAATGTGAACCTAGCCTAATTTGTTAAACCACATTAATCACAATATTACACTACTACAAGGTATTACACTATTAAAACACAGCACTGGATTGAGGGGGTATAATACAAAAAAATGAAAAAAATTTTACATTCTAACAAGGCAGGCATTAGAAAGTTGAAACAAAGTATAGGGGGCAGGTAGAACACTGATACAATAGCAGGGGTTACTGGATACCTATGGCATAAATAACTAGGAGCTCCAAATTTGCCGTGTCTATCCCCGCCCACTTTTTTTTTTTACCACCCAGCTACAGTTTCCTCCCACCCGGCTGAAAAAAATTTCTGGGGAGAACACTGTCGGGGTAGTGGTTAAATGTTAGAAAGGGGATGCTGCAGGGGGCAGATCTGCGAGTACTGGGAATGACATCTGGAGGTGCATGATGTCAATGAAGGTCAATTTGTGAAGGATAAGTGAATGGAAGAAAAGTGTTAAGAGAGTGATATGACGATACGCTATATAGACGATGTCCTTATGCTCTGGACAGGTCCCGCACATCTAATCAATCAGTTCGTTCAAATGCTTCAATGTAACGATTACAACCTGAAATTCACGTCAGAACAGAGTGAAACATGTCTACCCTTTCTGTATGTATACCTGTCCATCAACCAGGACAACATGATAACTACCTCCTTGTATAGAAAGCCTACAGCAGGGAATACAATCTTGCACGCTAAGAGTGCCCACCCTCAATCAAAAGTATTCCTTATAGTCAATATTTACGTTTAAGACGCAATTGCTCATCAGATACAACATTTAAAACAGAAGCAAAAGCTCTCCAAGAGACTCATCCACCGTGGTTACCCCCCCCCAAAAAAAGACTAAGAAAAGCCTCCAAGAAAGTATGCCTTCTCTTTAGAGATAATTTGTTGAGACAGATGCATTGCAGAATGTCAATCAATAACAAGAATTATCACCACATTCAACCAACATCGATCAATCCAAAATATTTTTCAAAAGCACTGGCATATTCGGAAAGTTGACCCCATAGCTACCAAATACCTAGGCAATAGACCTCAATTGACATTTCGCAAAGCACCATCTTTGAAAGACCAACTCATGTCAAGCCATTTTTCTTCCTCCAACATTTTAACCACAAATAACACCAGAGGCACTTTCAGATGTGGTTGATGCACGCAGTGCAAATGGATTACAGAATTTATGAATGTAGTACTACCAAATGGATATACACACACCACCCCAGGCACTATATAGATTGTGCAACTTCGGGGGTCATTTACATGATCACTTGTGCATGTGGTGCCTCCTATATAGGGAAATTGAAGAGACCCCTACGAAAAGTGCATATATGAGCATATGTATGCCGTAACAAATGGAAAAATGACCACCCCACTGAGTTATCACATGGCCACAAAGCATAATTTTGATCCGCAAGGACTTGAACACATTCCCCCCAACCCCGGGGGTGGTGACATTGACAATTTACTCCTACAATTGGAATGCAAATGGATAGTGACTGTGCAAGACATCAAATAGCCTGGCCTCAACGATATGCTGATCATTTCTTCCCAAACTTTAATTCTTTTCAACTGTTGTTCTATAAAAACACCTAACTTTTCCACATCCACAATAGGCATTTTTTGTATACCATTTTAGACTGTAACTTTGCACATTGGATATTCTTAGTATCCTGACTACTTTAACATACATTTACACTCCTTATAGGTATAATAACATAAAAACATTTAAAAAACATTTTTTTCCTTCTTTTTCCATATACACCTCTATATGCATTATAGATATCTATATATGTGTGTATGTTTTTTGTTTATATATATATATATATATATATATATATATATATATTCATATATATTTAAATTCTATCTATCTATTCTATTTAATCCTTTGTACTTTTATATATAGCATATTATACAATAACTTTCAGAATGTTTATAATGTCTACATTTAGATGTATTCATTACATATTAACCACCTGAGCGATAAACCCGACCTTGGTTCGGGTTAAAAAAAATTACAATTATCGATAAACCCGAACTTTTCTCACTGTATGAAAATACAGTGAGAAAAGTTCAGGTTTATCGATCACTTACCTGGTCCCGCTGCGATCATCTAGCATTGTGTTCCAGCGTCATCCTCCAGTGTCGATCTCCAGCGTTGTCCTCCAGTGTCGGGTGCCTTCTCCGAGAAGAAGAAGCCGGCCAGCAGAGAAGAAGAAGCCGGCCGGCTTCTTCTTTTCCATCCGTAGCGTGTGCGTGTCCCTCAGCGATGATGTCGCGTGTGTGCGGGAAATTCAAATTGAAACTCATTCAAACACATTTTGTATTGAATTGAATACAAACTCCTGTATCCAATCCAATACAAAATAATTCAAAATAAATACAAAGTATGTAATTGGTAAATTCAGTTTGAATTTGAATTTTGTTCTCATTTTGTATTGGATTGAATACAAACTCCTGTATCCAATCCAATACAAAATAATAGAAAATACATTTATGTGGTTTTGTCTATAGGTATGTGACGTTGGACACTAGGGAGGTGTTTTAGAAAAATATATTACTATACAGTATACCGAATTATCGCATTTTCAGTATTTTTCATTTATTTATGTATTCTTGTTTAAGCTGATTTTTGTGTTTTTTATTTATTTTATTAAAAGTAATTTTTTTTTTTTTTTTTTTACATGATTGTGGTTTTCAAGCTTTTTTTTTATATTCATGATATCTACTAGAACCCTATTCGGACATATTTCTGTAAGTTACAGGTCTACAATTAAAAAAACAAAATTTCATGAAAAACAGTGTACCGCTTTTGGTACAGAAACCTAGACATCAGTGTAACGCCCAGGTGGTTAAGACACTGTATATTTGTATCTTTCATATATGACTAATTAGACTAGATGGTTATATGTTTTGCAACGAATGTATATTCCATATACTACTTTATTGTTTACCTTTTTCATAGATTGCATCTGAGTTCTGCTGTCCCTCATAACATACCATGTTCATGCATTCAAACAATACACACATTCCGGGTCTAAAAGATCCACTATCATTCTTTGACCTCACCTAAACATCCTCTGCATAAACACATTCCCCTCATATCACTCCCTTAACAATTTTCTTCCATTCACTTATCCTTCACAAATTGACCTTCACATTATGCACTTCCAGATGTCATTCCCAGTACTCGCAGATCCGCCTCCTGCAAGCATCCCCTTTCTAAAATTCAACCACTACCCCGAGCAATGCATCCTACACCCACCCCAATTGGATGCGATGCTTCACGCCCGTCAGACTCTCCACATCCACCACTGTCTGATCTATCCATATTACGTTACTAGGTTCACTCCCCGAACCAGCCCGCATTTTGCATAGGGCCGGTGTCCTAACAAAAAAACCTACCCGTGAAAAAACAACTACCGGGGGCGGATACCAGTGGGTGTGTACAATGACCTAATCGTCAGGATAGTTTCACTTTCACTTTGCGTATGAATGCAGCATGTCATCTCCTGCAGCCTTACATCTCTCCCAGTACAAACCCCCATATCTCCTGAACAGTATGTCCTACCGACCTGAAATTTTCAGGGTACATAGGGGACCCTCATAGCTAGCAGTACCCTAAAATCTCCTCACCTTTATTAACTTACAAAATATTGAGGTCGTATTTATAAAAACTAGTGAAAATTGAACATCAGCTGTTTAAAAAAATTGTGTGTCTAGAAACCAGAAATTAAACATACAAATTATGGACCCCTGGGGCCACTTACATAGCAAGGAGATGGGACCCCCCAATTTATACCTACCTGTCACAAAACTAGAAAAATCATACTACACTACCCTGTCCCCTTCTATACTATGAGCCCCAATTACTCTGGAACGGGGAGATGTATAAAACAAAAAAATGCAGGTGCATGTGGGGGACACGTGTAGATAACACCCTCTAAGATTTAATCAATAGGCCACTGACAGAACAGGTGGAACTCCACCCATAACAAATACTACCATGTTACACATTGCTGGAAGCTTACATCACCTGAACCCCAATTTCCCTGGAACGGTACGATGTAGGTGAATAAATTCATTGGTACAAGTGGGGAACACCTGTGCCTAACACCCCCTAACATTTCATCAATAGGCCATCGCCAGAACAGGTGGAACTCCGCCCATAACAAAAACTACCATCTTACACATTGCTGGAAGCTTCCATCACCTCAACCCCAATTTCCCTGGAATGGTACGGTGCAGGTGAACAAATTCATAGGTACAAGTGGGGAACACCTGTAGATAACACCCCCTAACATTTCATCAATAGGCCATCGCCAGAACAGGTGGAACTCCACCCATAAAAAAAAACTACCCTGCTAAACATTGCTGGAAGCTTACATCACCTGAACCCCAATTTCCCTGGAATGGTACGGTGCAGGTAAACAAATTCATAGGTACAAGTGGGGAACACCTGTAGATAACACCCACTAACATTTTATCAATAGGCCATCGCCAGAACAGGTGGAACACCACCCATAAAAAAAAAACCCACCATGTTACACATTGCTGGAGCACCTGAGCCCTAATTGTCCATGAACTGTGCGTTGCAAGTGAACAAATTCATAGCTGTTCTGGCCATGGCCTGTTGATGAAATTTTAGGGGGTGTTAGCCACAAGAATATGCCACTTGTACTTATGAATTTGTTCACCTGCACCGTACCGTTCCAGGGAAATTGGGGTTCAAAGTAGGGAAGGGGACAGTGTACTGTATTATGAGCATTTTCTAGTTTTGTGACAGGTCTGTATAAATTTGGGGGTCGCACCTCCTTGCTATGTAAGTAGCCCCGGGGGTCCCTAATTTGTTTAATTTTGGCCTTCTAGACACACTAATGTTTTAAACAGCAACCCTGATGTTCAATTTTCACTAGCTTTTATAATTATGACCCCCATATTTTGTAATTTAATAAAGATGTGGAGATGAAATTTTGGGTACTGCTAGCTATGAGGGTCCCCTATTGTAAGGAATGTAATTTTGCTGAGTTTTTGAATTTAAGCTGTTTTTGTGTTTTTTGCTATATTTTGCAGATAATTGAGTTTTGTCGAACTAGTTATATCCTCCTTATCAGTAGGTCAATATTTGCTCCATCCTTACCTTGAGGCTTCTTACCTTGAAACATCTTGCTAAGTTTCTTGTTATTGACTAATTACTAAGTGTCTTCCACCTTGTTGTCTGACTATATAAACTGTGATGTGATATTAATGTTTTGAGAAGTGATATAACTACATGCTTGAGCTGCTTGTGTGTTATTCACTGCTCCCAACGTGTTGAAAACAGAGGTCACGATAGAGAGGGAACCTGATCTGGGATCAGCAAGAAATCGCCTTAACACCTATGTACCCTGAAAATTTCAGGTCGGTAGGACATACTGTTCATGAGATATGGGGGTTTGTACAGGGAGAGATGTAAGGCTGCAGGAGATGACATGCTGCATTCATATGCAAAGTGAAAGTGAAATTTTCCTGACGATTAGGTCATTGTACACACCCACTGGTATCCACCTCCTGGGAGTTATTTTTCACGGGTAGTTTTTTTTGTTAGGACAGAGGTACTATCCTAATACTATGAAAGGCGTCTATGCTTTAGAAATCTCCGGGCAGATGTGCAAGCTCAAAGCGCACGCGCCCTACATCCTTCCCACTTCTACCATCGCAAGAAACAGGGCAGAAGTGTTCTTGTATGCTATTGCGCATGCGATGTAGCTTCAAAATATCGCTAGCACTTCCCCTTAAAAGGACAGACGCTAAGTCTGTCCTCCCATGCCGTTTTTCCACACAGCACCTTTGCTGCATGCAACAGCTCTGCATTTGGCTTTTCAACAGCCATACCAGGTACAGCCTATCTCCTTCCTCAACCCTTTCTAACCCCTAGTGTTATTTCACTTGTGACTGCATATCCAGAGTCTACCAACACTTTCTGGTTAAGTCTCTATCCACAAATGTTCCATCCACCAAATGAACCAATCCACCATTTAGTTCTACTTTAGGCACTTAGCTCTGTCCAAGTCTCCTACCTGACCCAGAGCACCAACACCCACTATAATAACAATTATAAGTATAATAAGTTACAGTATCACCATCTACTAATATCCTACCTTTCTTGCACCTTGTTGCTAATATCTTTATATAATAATTGTACTTACCTTAAACTAGATCTACCATCATAATTCTCCCATTTCAGACATTATTGGCACTTTTGAGTGCACCCCCCTACTGAATCCAATTCATTCCATAGCCTCGACCATCTCACAACATCATGTAAGTAACTTTTACTACACCAATACAATTATTTTTCATCATCTTTATTTACCAATACCACAATAGTGTGTTTGAGGTATAGCAGAACCCACATAAAACTATGACTTTGCTTTGCCACTTATACAAATTATGACATTATAGATGGTATAACCCTGTTACTTGAATATTGATACAATGTATTGTTGAACTATATGTGTCGCATTATGTTTACTACATGATATCAACTGGGTTTCCATTATTGGACTGTTATTTCATTATGGTACTTTTCTGATTTAAAAGATTAACATAATTCATTGCTGAATTACACGTTATCTAGTTCTCACTATTAGAAGACAATTGATATTCCATCAATTTATGTCCACTATATATGTATTGAATCTGATCATAGTTTAATTTCTTAAACCTTATTATTTGAATATAATTTATTTAGAACATGAATTCATTTATTCACTCAATATGCTTATATGCAGCCTGCAATACAACCTTTTTTGCAAAGTCCCCTGAAGAAGCCCTCAGAGGCGACACGTGTCGGGACACAAATTGTAAAATTACCTTAAAATATTCAGAGATGTTGTGTCTAGCTACCAGGTCAAAAGGTACCCCCATGCCTTAACCCCCTAACCGCTAAGCCCGTAATTTCTCGCACTAAATATTTTTGCTCTTTTGGTTAACCCCGTATTTTTTCGCCTACACTAAAATCCCCACTTCGATAATTCGGTATACTGTATAGTAATATATTTTTCTAAAACACCTCCCTAGTGTCCGTCACATACCTATAGACAAAACCACATAAATTTTTTTTCTATTATTTTGTATTGGATTGGATACAGGACTTTGTATTCAATCCAATACAAAATGTTTGAATGAGTTTCAATTTGAATTTCCCGCACACTCGCCGACGTCATCGCGCACGCACGCAGGGAGAAGCTGGCCGGCTTTTTTTTCCTCCGCCGGCCGGCTTCTTGTTTCAGAGATCACCCGGTGCTGGAACAAGAACGACGCTGGATGATCAGTGGGACCAGGTAAGATGCCGGCCGGCGGAACACAAGATGCCGGCCGGCATCTTACCGGTCCCGCTGGTATAGGAGAAGGCACCTGACGCTGGAGAGGAAGGACGACGCTGGAACACGGACACAACGCTGGATGAGCACAGCGGGACCAGGTAAGTGAGGATTTTAATGTAGGGAGAAAAGTTCGGGGTTAACGATAATTGCAACTTTTTTTAGTACAGAAAAGTGCGGGCTTAACGGTTGGGAGGTTAAAGTAAAAACAATAAACAGTGGCCCGGCTTGGCATCTAGCTACCTCACTGGGTGCCCTGTCTCTCTAACTCTCAATATCAACACTGTTTCACTCACAGTTCAAGTCTTGTTTGCCCGTTGGCTTTCCTGGAGCTCTGTCCCCTCTTATGCAGCCTGGAACCCATTCTGGTCCCTTTCTCTTGCCTGGACCAGATTCTGGTTCCCTTCACAGCCTGGAACAGACTTCCTTCTCAGCCTGGAACCCTCTGTCTGTCTTCTCAGCCTCTTGCTGATCAATTCCCTCCCCCTTACACCTGAGTGCAGGTGGATATATCCCAAATCAGGGTTAGGCCAAGGAACCCACCCTTTCACTCCCTTGGCCGGCTCCAGGGCCCTAAAGTCCCTGGTTTTTCCTTCTAAAAACCTCATACAAATACTATCAACATACTCTTTCCCTGGAGCCTTTAACACTTTCCTGACACTTTTGGGACACTGTCACAGTATGTATAAAAATTAGTTGATCCAAATGTGCTTACTTACTGCAAATGTTCTGTTCCACATCACCCCCAGCCATCCATAATTACAGTATGTTAATTCCACTAACCCATCTGATGCATGATTGTAAGAAAAAAATGCCTTGACTCAGCCTTGGAAATGATCAATCAAAAGAAACCACAAACTAATAAATAAATCCCAGTGCTCTTCATCATCTGTCTTGAGTAGAGCAGTGTTTCAGGTCTTTGGTTTCTCAATGCTCCTTTAAAATCCTCAGACTTTTCCAAATAGAGCCATATGACTCTTTCGGACCTTGGGGGTAAGAAACTATGACCAGTAAGAGTTGAAAACCTCAGTCAGTCTTGTAGTTTCTGTGGTTGAAAATACAGATATTAAAGGTGGTTTAAAGCATTGTACAGAAAATAATAACAATGTGGGTGTGCAGTTTTAGTTCCTCGACTGTTCAGTCATGATATGAATAAAAGGGCAATTTCCTGTGCCTGTGTAAACATTTTAAAGGCAGGTGACCTCCTCAATGTCAAAAATCTGTATATGTTTTTTTGTAACAAATGAAATGAAGGTATAGGGGTAAGGCATGTGTTTAGAACATAGATGTCCAAGTTAAGCAGGAGTTCTAGGAATGGGGAGATGTGTTGGGTTGCGCCCTTCGGTGTTAGCTGTGAATGTAATGGGTCTGCTCCAAACCAACCTGGTGACACCCTGAAATCCTAACGACAACACGCAGATGGCAGTGCAACAGACACAACCTGACTTTACTCGAAAGACTGAAAATAAAGGGGGTTTCAAAATACAGTAGGAACAGTGTTAAAGGGTACCCTAAACACTGTAGCTATACAATAAACAGCTAACATGCTATAATCACACAGACTCCAAGGTATTCTAACTGTAATGCTGCTGTGTAGCTAATAAGCCTCATGAAACACTCAGGTGTGCACACCTAGAACACACTGTTTTACCAGCTGGCAATTATTGTGATTTGAAAAAAGGAAAGAGTTTGCTAATCAAATTCCATTTGTCAAGATGGGCCACATACCCTGATGTTAGTCAATGTGAGAACCGGAAGAAAAGCCAGGGTATTTGTTTAAAGTGCTGGAGAGTGTGCTGTAACACTGGGCTAAAGAAATAAAACTGCTGTTATTTTGGACATTTGGTGTCTGCTGCTTCTTAAGCATGCCGTTACCATGAGAATTAAGTCCATATTAATGAAATAAGTCCATACAGGATGTTTATAATCTACAAGCAGACCTGGATGTACTGTTTGATTGGGCAGCCAAGTGGCAAATAACATTTAATATAGATAAATGTAAAATTATGCACTTGGGAGCTAACAACATGCATGCTTCATACTGTCTAGGGGGAATACATTTGGGGGAGTTGGAAATGGAAAATGATCTGGGGGTTCTGATAGATCAGAGACTTCATAACAGCATGCAATGCCAAGCTGCAATATCTAAAGCTAGTAAAGTACTTTCTTGTAATAAAAGAGGAATAGACTGCAGAGATGGAGACATTATCCTGCCCCTGTACAAAGCATTGGTCAGACCACATCTGGAATATGCAGCCCAGTTTTGGGGACCAGATCACAAAAAGGACATTGGTGAATTGGAGAGAGTGCAGAGGAGGGCAACTAAATTATTAAAAGGAATGGAGGAGCTCAGCTATGAGGAGAGATTAGCTGAACTGAATCTATTCTCCCTTGAGAAGAGACATTTAAGGGGGGATATGATCACCCTGTATAAATATATATACGGTCCATGTAGAGAACTCTCTTCCCCATTATTCACTTTGAG
>NC_092870.1:5014831-5019275 GCF_032062135.1 Pyxicephalus adspersus | reverse complement strand
TTGGACTTTGCTCAAAAACATCTAAAAATGCCAGCACAGTTCTGGAAAAACATTCTTTGGACAGATGAAACCAAGATCAACCTTTACCAGAATAATGGCAAGAAAAAAGTATGGAGAAGGTGTGGAACAGATCCAAAGCATAGCACATCCTCTGTAAAACATGGCGGAGGCAGAGTGATGGCTTGGGTGTGCATGGCTGCCATGGCACTGGGACACTAGTGTTTATCCATGATGTGACACCGGACAGAAGCAACTGAATAAATTCTCAGGTGTTCACAGACATATTGTCTGCTCAAATCCAGCTAAATGCAGTCAAATTTATTGGGAGACGTTTCATAATACAGATGGACAATGACCCAAAACATACAGCCAAAGCAACCCAGGAGTTTAATAAAGCAAAGAAGTCAAATATTCTTGAATGGTCAAGTCAGTCACCTGATCTGAACCCAATTAAGCATGCATTTCACTTGCTGAAAACTAAACTTCGGACAGAAAGGCCCACAAACAAACAGCAACTGAAAGCCGCTGCAGTAAAGGTCTGGCAGAGCATTAAAAAAGAGGAATCCCAGCATCTGGTGATGTCTATGAGTTCAAGACTACAGGCTGTCATTGCCAGCAAAGGATTTTCAACCAAGTATTAGAAATGAACATTTTATTTTCAGCTTTTTAATTTGTCCAATAGAAATGAACATTTTATTTTCAGCTTTTTAATTTGTCCAATTACTTTTGAGCCCCTGAAATGAAGTGATTGTGTAAAAAAAGGCTTTAGTTCCTCACATTTTTATGCAATCTTTTTGTTCAACCCACTAAATTAAAGCTGAAAGTTTGCAGTTCAACTGCATCGGAGTTGTTTTTATTTACAATTAATTGTGGTAATGTACAGAACCAAAATTAGAAAAAAAGTTGTCTCTGTCCAAATATTTATGGACCTAACTGTAAGGTATAATAAGTTTCAGATAAGGTTACAATAGACTTTCTCCAGCTGCTACTTTAATCAGTGATCATACCTTTCTGCTTGCTCACTTTACGCACAGTCATTGCCGCTTGCCTTTTCTGGTATTCTGAAATTTCAAAACCTGAAAATGAGAAAACCAATATCATATTTGCAAAGGCACATATGAGTCCTACTTATTTTTACAGAAATGTAAATGCCATGTCAAAGAAAGGACAATTTCATTTTCAATACCCTAATGTTTACAGCAAGACTGTCATTGCTTTTGCCACAAGTATGGGGAAGTGGACCCTCTGTGCAATCTGCACATTTGGTGGAGGTATGAGCTGAGGCGCAGAGTCTAAGGAACCACCCAGTGTTCCTCAGAGCACCCCACAAGGGGTGATGGACTTTGCTGCGAACGATGGCCAGGTTGCAGCCCTTGGTCACACCCGTGCAGACGGCAGTTTACTGCGACCGAACCGAAGCGTAGTACCAAATCGATCAATCGGCAATCTCAAAAATCAGCCAATCTCAAAAGTCAAACAAGACAAGGTCACAATCAGGTAATCGGCACTTAGAAACAGACACGAGCTGGAGCCTCAGGTAAACACACCTATTGCAAAGGCAAGGAGTGTCAGTCTGAACACAGCTTATATAGTGAGGCTAACAGGCAGGCTGGGCGGGGACTGAATGAGCAGGTGCATATAAATCAGCTGGAAAAGTCTGGTGATGCCTCTACCTCCAAGCCTTGGACAGAGCAGCCTGAAGCAAGATAAGGAGACAAACTGCTGCTGATCTGACATATATCTGGTGAACAAGTACCAGATCAGCTGTGCTGCTGTTCTGTGACAAAGCCAGCACAACTCAAAATTAATCACTTAAAAAGAATTATATACACCACAAATGTAAATAATAGCTATACATTAAATAACAATATACTGTACACTGCTATTGGCTTTCACTGGAAGTTAAACAGGACAGATAGATGCCCACTTTCAGCCATTATCTTTCTAATGGAGATTTGGTACCCGTGCTCAAACTGAACCTTCAAATTAAGTTTAAATTAGCAAAATACGTTCCAGGTACATCGAAACAAAAAAGTGTGGAAAGACTTAAACATTTTAAACATGTTACAATCCGAAAAAAAAAAAGTTGCTGCAAAGTCAAGCAATTTTTTTTCCCTAATAAGTCAGACCTATAGGGTGGCAATCAGCAAAGCTCATACTTCTCACTGATTGGAGAGCTCTGGCCCAAACAGAGGGTGTTGGAGACCTCTGTGAAAAGATCACGGCTGTTCCATAGAGAGCACGGATCCCTCTCATGATGGCAGGACACAGACTTTTCCACTCAATGATTGCTTTCCATAGCAAACAAAATTTCAAATAAAGTTTTGATCTTAAGATATCTTAGGATAATGCACATCAATCCTAACTGATAAATAATGCACGTAAATAGGAAGATGTACTGTAAATTAGGTGTGTTTCCTGTAGCTGAACTTCAAATAGCTAAGTATACAGGTGAAAGACAAAATATTGCTGTTTTACCAGCAAAGGTTATAGTAATTTTGTGCACCCAATTCTGAAAATTACATTGCTGATTGTCACACAACATAGCCTGGTCTGGCAGGACAGAACACCTGATTATTAAACTGCTACAGCTTGGTAACACATACAGGTCTTGTTTCTCTCTCAAGCCTGTGACTGAACAGTGAAATAGGATGCAGCATATTGATGAGCTTATCTTTATATTGCTCTTTTCTCTGCACCTATCAGAATGGTCCTTGTTAGCACATGAGCAGTGCAGCACAACTTATTAGCATCCTGTACTGTTTCTCTATCTGTCAGACAGAGTTACTGTACAGAAGATTCCAAGCTTCTGACACCAGGACAAATTCAGATAATCACACTTTTTTAATTAAACAATGCAAATTTATTTTATGCCTCTAACATACCCTTTAACTTCACCATAAAGACCATTACGTCCTTGCGATTCATAGAATTCCACACAGAAAGAGCTGGTGAGGTGTTAGTAAAAAAGGTACAAAGCGATACAAACAAAAAGGATAATGGTTACAAGAGTAATATGGATGCTGCCAGTACATCTTAAATGGATTATCATACTTATGTTTTGGTCTTTGGTATGTTTTACTTTTATGGTTTGCTTCTAATTTCATGCTTATGTCTATATTTAACTGTGCCCTTACCAATCTTCTCATCTTCTTGCACCATCTTCCTCTCTTCCCTAAAGGCACGCAGCCACCTTAGCTTCTCTTCTAGCTTTTTAGCAAAGTAAAGGTGCATCTCTTCGGTCCCCTTGTTATGCAATTTAAAAGCATTCTTCACACTGACATTAAAGACCTCATCCCGTCCATCATTCACTTCTATAACTTCATATTTGTCCATATTTAAGCGGCCTTTATAGTAAAGGATGTCTCTCCGAATCAAGTCCTGTTGGGAGAACAATAAACAGAATACCATATAATAAAACATAAAATAATATAGACAGGCCAAAAAAAGATCTTTCTAGGAAAACAAAAGCCCAATAAGACCTCATAACCCCAATACAATTCATTACAACAGAAATACAAAAACTGCATGATATGACATTAAAACATACTTTTAATTAAAAGTGTAATACTTTTTATCTTCTTTCCCCCTCCTCTTCCCATCTATTTTTGACTACACAGATAATTATATTAGCTACATGATTTAAGTTACATTAACTGCTTTCTAGAAGTGTATATATTTGTGTAAGGAACTGGTCAGCACCAGTCCTCGCCAGACACCAGTACCCTATTCTAACACCGCAGTCTTCACCTTTAGTAAGCCCCCACTCAGCCTCGGGAGACTGGTTCCATCTCCCAGCACTCGTTTGCCCCCAGGACTTTCTGCATAAGGGATGGTGTCTGGGTGTGAGATTGAGAAACAGCACTCACTGTTCAATGTTTGTAATTAGATATAGGACTGTCGTTCTGCATTTCAGCCACAAGATGCCGCTGTTTCTTAACACAGCTAAACAGGTTGCCAGTATTTGTATATTGATAGGAGGTGTGGTTGTACTGAGAAAGAAGGAAACAGGAACCAGGAGAGCAGACATCTTGCAAGGACTGTGTGTGAAACAGAATCTGCTCGCATCCAAGTGTCAGCGCGTCCTGGAGTCTCAGGAGCTGTGGCTGAGTGAGGCTGACCACCGTCCAAGGCAGATCCTGTCCAGAGGAAAAGGATTGTTTTCCAGAAAGGCTGAAAGGAGCTGAGGAACGGAGCGCTGTCTGTCTTGCAGGACCTCATGTTTGCTGAAGAGACTTGATGTTGTTCAGTTTAAAGATATCATTGGATCCAGAACAAGACCCGGGTCAGTAAAATCATGCACGCACTGCATTATAGGATTGGCGCCTGAAATACCAGAGACTGAGATTAGACCTGCAGTAGCTAGTAAGTTAGGGTCTATGTGTGTGGCAGGTCATAAGAAACAATTTTGAAAGAGGGAGCTGTGCTGTCCTCTGGGCTGAGT